>NC_140453.1:26316257-26536257 GCF_963576455.1 Neolamprologus multifasciatus
TTTCCAGTCACCTTTCTCACTCACTATGTATTAACAGACCTCTCTGTATTGAATCGTATCTGTTATTAATCTCTGTCTCTCTTCCACAGCATGTCTTTATCCTGTCTTCCTTCTCTCACCCCAACCGGTCGCAGCAGATGGCCGCCCCTCCCTGAGCCTGGTTCTGCCGGAGGTTTCTTCCTGTTAAAAGGGAGTTTTTCCTTCCCACTGTCGCCAAAGTGCTTGCTCATAGGGGGTCATATGATTGTTGGGCTTTTCTCTGTATCTATGAAGCGCCTTGAGGCGACATTTGTTGTGATTTGGCGCTATATAAATAAAATTGAATTGAATTGAATTGAATAGAGGCGAAGCACCCCCAAACCCCAAACCCCCACGCCCGCCCCGGATCCACTCAGGGGCAGCCAGGCCAGTAACCTACGTCCGCCAGCACAGACCATCCTCCAGCCCCGCTGTACGCGGCCACGAGGAGAACAACCTCTGAGAGCGACCAGAGCCACTAATCAGGTTACGAACACAACCCCCGGGTTAAGCCCTCCAGGGATAACGTCTCTAGGGGTCCTCCAGGTGCCCTAAGCCCATCCCAACCTCCACATCAACCACAATAGCCAAGGCGGGACCAAACCACGACCCCCCACCCCCGCTAGGTGATGGAGCCGATCAAAGGAGCCCAGAGGGATTGATCTAATGTGGTGGCAGAGGCTATATCGAGACTAATGTGATCTATTAGATAGTTTCTATATTGGCTAGAATTAAGATTATTTTTATTTTTCCAGTTCATGAGGACCGTTTTCTTGGCGATGCATAGGGCAATAAAAACCATGTGGACTGTATTAATTTCTGTAGTGACATCATCCAAATTTCCCAACAAGCATACTAAAGGGGAGGTTGGAATTTTACATTTCAGACACTTTGATAAGTCCTCACATATCTCGTGCCAAAACTTCTGCACTGGTGGACAGAACCAAAGAGCGTGGATGTAACTGTCTGGTGTATTGCCTTGACAGTGTGAGCAGTTGTTGGCGGATGTAAAGCCCATCTTAAACATTCGATGACCTGTATAGTGCACTCTATGCAGTATTTTGTATTGTATTAATTGCAGATTGGGATTTTTAATCAATTTAAAGGTTTTTAAGCAAATCTGAGACCAGACGTTTTGGTCTAAGCTGACTGATAAATCTGCTTCCCACTTTGCAATAGGAAGGGATATTGATTCATCTATTTTAGAAAGTGTTCTGTATATTTTAGATAATAGTTTGGGGGATTTAAGAGTAAGAAATTGAACCACACTTGGTGGTGTTTGTAATTCAACTTGACTGAGGTTAAATTTCTTTTTTACTATGGATTTAATTTGTTGATATTCTAAAAATCTTTTCTTGTTGATCCCATATTGTGTAACTAGTCTGTCAAATGGAATAAATTCTGTTCCCTCTAATATATGTTCTAAGTATTTAATTCCTTTACAACTCCATTTGGGAAATTAATCATATTATTGTTTTGTAATATGTCAGGGTTATTCCAGATAGGTGTACGTTTGCATGGGATTAATGAAGACTCCGTTATTTTTAGAAACTCCCACCATGCTGTCAGAGAAAAGCTGATGTTGATGCTTTTAAAGCATTCATGTCTTTTGATGTTTGAGCTAATAAATGGTAGGTCTGAAATCTCTAGATCATTGCATAGTGCCTGTTCAACATCTAGCCAGGGCTCATCTAAGAGGGTACATTTTAACCATTCTGAGATGAACTGAAGCCTGTTGGCTAAGAAGTATTGGTGAAAATTAGGCAGATCTAATCCTCCTCTATCCTTGGTTCTTTGTAGCGTTTTTAAGCTGATGCGCGGGGGTTTATCTTTCCAAAGGAATTTAGAAATATGTGAATCCAGAGATCTGAACCAATCTTGTGATGGTTTGTTAGGGATCATTAAAAATAAGTAATTTATTTTTGGCAAGATCATCATTTTTATAGTGGCGACCCTTCCCATGAGTGATATGGGTAGAGATTTCCATCTAGTCAGATCGCCTTCTACTTTCTTTAGAAGTGGGATGTGGTTTAATTTAATTAAGTCTGAAAGCTTAGGAGAAACATTAATACCTAAATATTTAATATTTCCATATTGTAGTGGGGCAGAAGATGAATTATGGAAGGAGCAGTTAATGGGAAGAACTGTAGATTTTGGCCAGTTAATTGAATAATCTGAAACTCTTGAAAACCAGTTTATTAGAGTAATTACCTCAGAGAGGTTGATTTGTGAGTTTTGCAGAAAAAGCAACACATCATCCGCATAGAGACTGATTTTATGTTCTACGTTATTACATTTTATGCCCTTAATTGTTGTAGCCTGTCTAAGTGCTGCTGCTAGAGGTTCGATAAAAATTGCAAAAAGTGAAGGGGAGAGTGGGCATCCCTGTCTGGTGCCCCTCAGGAGACAAAAGCTGGAGGATGTCTGGTCATTTGTTCTGATACGAGCTGTTGGGGAATTGTATAATATTCTTATCCAATTTATGAAAGAGTTTCCAAAACCAAATTTGTGTAAAGTTGCAAATAAAAATTTCCAGTTAACTCTGTCAAATGCTTTTTCTGCATCTAGAGATAATATTATGGTTTCAATGTTTTTATTGTATGAGTAGTCTATTAAATTAAGTAATCTACGAGTGTTTGTTGAGGAGTGCCGACCTTTTATGAAACCAGTTTGGTCAGGATGAATTAAGAGGGGGGTTATTTTCTCTAATCTCTTTGAGAGAGCTTTGCAGATTATTTTAAGGTCTACATTTATAAGGGATATTGGACGATAACTTGAGGGAAATAAAGGGTCTTTTCCTGGTTTTAGCAGGAGACTAATGTTAGCAGAATTCATATTTGGTGGTAGTCTGCCATTTTTCTTGATTTCCTGCAACATTCCATGGAATACTGGTGCCAAAATTGTCCAGAATTCTTTGTAGAATTCTGCAGGAAAGCCGTCTGGACCTGGAGCCTTATTATTGGGCATACTTATCAGGGCTTCCTGGAGTTCACCTGGCGTCAGTGGCGAATCCAGTGCCATTGCTTGACTGTCTAGTAATTTTGGAAGAGTTACGTTGTCAAGAAACAAATCAATTTCATTTTTAGACGGGTTTATTTGTGGTGAATATAAAGTTTCATAGAAATCCCTAAAAATCTTGTTTATTCTTCCAGGGTCATATATTGTGTTCCCCGATAAATCTTTAGTAGCACATATAGTTGTTTTTTCTTTATTTATTTTTTAACTGGTTTGCTAGAAATCGACCAGATTTGTTACTGTGTTCAAAATTCTGCAAGCAAAGTCTTTGTACAAGGAATTGTGTTTTTCTATTAATAATTTCATTTAATTCTAGTTTTGTTTTGCATATTTTGTTCATTATTTCTTGATCTTGGTGGAACGCGTAGGCTTCTTCTAAGGATTTGATAGTTTTTTCTAATTCCTGAATATTGTTGTTTTCTTCTTTCTTTTTGTGTGATGAGAAAGAAATTATTTTACCTCTCATCACAGCTTTTCCTGCTTCCCATAGAACAGAAGCAGATGTTCCGGGAGTGTCATTAAAGTCTAAATATGAAGTCCATTCCTTTTTAAAATATTTAATAAAGTCTTCATCTTTAAGTAGTGATGTGTTAAATCTCCAGTTTTTACTTGGCGTAGTATTATTCTTGTGTATTAGTGTTAAAGATACAGGAGCATGATCGCTGACAGCTATAGGGTGAATCTCAGTGTCTGAAATGTCACTCAGCAGTGAGCTGCTGACCAAAAAATAATCCAGACGAGAGTAGGAGTGATGAACATGTGAGAAGAAAGTATATTCCTTACTGTTGGGGTGAAGGGAGCGCCATGCATCGCAAAGGCCATAGTCGCTCATATACTGTTTGATTATATTTGTGGATTGCCAATTGCGCTGAGTTCCTGTTGTGTTGAGCCTATCCATTTCTTCATTTAGTCCAAGGTTGAGGTCGCCTCCAAGAATGAGTGTGCAATCAAGGTGTTCAGAGAGTGCACTAAAAAATCCGTGGAAGAATGAGGGTTCATCAACATTTGGACCATATATACTTACAATACATAGTTTTTTGTTCAATATTGATAGTTTAATAATTAGAAATCTACCCTCTGGATCTATAACTGTATCGAGTACTGTAAAATTAACATTTTTATGTATTAAAATTGCTACTCCTCTTTGTCTAGAATTATAACAAGCTGCAAACACATTAGGAAACTCAGGTGTTTTAAGTTCGTTTAAACCTGTAACAGGTCTGTGAGTTTCTTGTAATAAAACAACATCTGCCTGTAGTTTTTTAAGCTGGTTAAATATCTTTAACCTCTTTCCTCTGGTGCCAGCCCCATTTACATTCCATGTGACAAACCTCAGCATGCCCATAATTGTGTGTGTATGTCTAATGATGTAAGCTGGGTGTTTCGTTTAGACGGGTGGAGAAAATGTGGAAACATCACTTGTTTGTAAATAGAAAGAGAAAAAAGTGTGGTGATAGGCTCCATAAGTCTGACTATGTGTGTGACTATTCACTAATATGAACAAGCGTGGGTTGCGTATGTGTCCTGTAAGTCTGTGCTTGCTGTGAGGCTGTTGTAAATGTGCTGCCGTTGAGCGCATGTGTTTGCGTGATCGTGGTGTGAAAATATGGAGAAATAGAGGGTGTTGTTTGTAGGTGAGTGGGGAAGTAGGTGATCACAGCAGTGAAAGACAAGAGAAAGAAAGAAACCACATAAACTGTAAGCGACAACAAAAAAAAGAAAAGAAACGGAAACATTCCAATTAAAGTAATGACGGAGGGTGACGGTGTTATATCTGCTATGACATCATACTGATATTACTAGGTTAAACCCATGTTAAAGGAGAAAGTGTGAATGAATAAGAAAAGAGTGTAGCGGGTTCTTATCTGGAGTGCAGTCAATATAACCACGGTGTGGTGCCGGGGTCGCGGTAGAGCTGTCCGTCCACGTAGAGCCGGTCCACGGCGATGACAGCGCGGGAGCCTTTCTGCATGAAGCTACGTCGGACTGGGAACAGGACCTTGCGTCGTTCCAGGATCTCTTTGGGGAACTGGTCGTTCACGCTGAAGTCCGTTCCTTTCAGTTCCCTGCCGCGACTCTTCACCTGTTCCTTCTGTTTGAATTGACCAAATTTGGCCACAATAGGACGTGGTCTCCCGGTCCGCGACCTCACGCCCCCCAAGCGATGCACTCTATCGAAGGCGATGTTCTTTACGGTGTCCTCCGGCAGCTTCAGGTGGATTTTAATGAAGCTTTTCACCGTTGCCTCCGCGTCCTCTCCAGTAGATTCTGGAATACCAGAAAAAACAAGATTATCTCTCATGCTACGGGCTTGTAGATCGATAACGGACTCTTTTATTTTTTTATTTTCAGTGTTTAGCTGGGTCACGTTATCGGCGAGAGATTTGACCGACTCCCGTAGCGTGGCATTTTCAGCGGCAAGCGTTTCCACCTGCTGCTGGCTGAATTCCAGGGATTCTCTCAGAGATTTAAATTCCCGGTGTAAAATCTCCACCAGGGACAGCCTCGCATCGAAACTGGACAATCGCTTGTCGATTGACTCCAGGATATCTGCGATGTCTTTGCCGGCAGGCGATGTTGTGCCGGGGGAGTCTGCCGGGCGACATCTCTTCGATGACGGCGTCTCGGTTTTGGCCGGGGAAGATGCACTCTGGGCCTTCTTCATTACTAAATCTTGGAAGCAGCGGTCGATGTATTCTTGGAGAGCGTCTAAACTCTCCCCGTTGTCCTCCAGGGTGTTAGAGATGATAAGACAGATGTTGTTAGTTATATGACAGTTGGTTAGTTTATTTGGCAGTACTGAAGCTTAAGGAAACTTTGTTAAACTCTACGCTACCATTCGCTTTTTTTTTCCGCCAAATCTCCAGCGTCTGACGTCACCTACAACATGGGTCGCTTACCTGTGTAACTGATTTCAATTGAAAGCCTGCGTGCGCTAGTACCTCTTGCAACGAGTTCCCAGAATCCTTTGCGGTTTTACCCCTGAATGACGTCACATTTTCAATCTCTATTACAGCCGCTACTTTGAGCTCAAAAGGCTATTCTCCACCACTGCAGGGTCAGTCATCAAAAAGCTCAAGGCTATATTTGCCAGACGCAGAATACCAAAAAAGCTTATTTGAGATAATGGCCCACAGTACGGCTGTCCAGAGTTCAAGGACTTTGTAGTCACATAGGACTTATCCACATAACCTCAAGCCCTTTGTATCCACAAAGCAACGGCCTCACCGAAAAAACAGTCAGGACAGCCAAATCAGTTCTGATAAAGCTCATGCAGATCCCTACCTGTCTCTATTAGAGCAAAAGAACACACCAGTTGACGGCCTCAGATCATCAGCGCAGCTCCTCATGAGTCGACGTCTGGGATGAGTGCTTCCCATCACCGGATACCAGCTGGTATCCCGCGTCATAAGTCAGAGGGTGGTACAAAAGAAACGGATGGAAAGACAAGAGCACCAAAGGCGATACTGCAATCGCCTCACCGCACTGGTACCGCGGCTGCAGCAGGGGGGCCACATTCGCTTTCAGCATGAGACAGGAAGCTAGAAACTGGCTGTCATCGTTCGACCTGCAGAGACTGTACGCCTTTCGTCATCCGCACTAGCAAGGGGCAGTCTATACGGCATAACCGACGGCACCTGAGAGGCGCTAAGGCCTCACCAGCACCATCAGCACCAGCACCTGATCTGTTATCCCAGCATGAAAGTGCAGCTCAACAGCAAGCAGAGCCTCAGACGCCATCTAGAGACATTAGATCACCAACTATGGACACTAGCCCTATACTGACTACCAGATCAGGATGAGTCAACAAACCAAGGGTCATGCTTGCCTGTGATTGTAAAGGGTGTAGGCGCATCGCTGCCCTAAAAAGGAAAAAAAACAAAGTCAAATGTTCATGTGTACTAATGAGTGCATATCCCGTCTTGTATTTTGCTGTTGTTTTTCTTGTGCAGCAGAAATTTGATAAGTGAGAGTACTGAGAAAACTGATTCTAATCCTCATGTTCAGGATGTTCTATTTGGAAATGCATACTGGCTGTACCACTGGCAGACATGTTTAAAAAAAAGGGGGGGAAGATGTTGTATTGTTTACAATGTGTGCACTCCGTGCTTGTTGTCTACTTACACCATGTGCGGTAGAAAAGGAAAGCTTTGTCCTTAAGTGCTGTAGAGATGGCTTCTATTGGCACAATACTTATCACAGTCTGTAGCCACTGGTTGATAGATGGAGCCTTATCAGAAATCCACAGTATCATAATGTACTTTTGAGCATAGAGCAACAATATGTGAAGGAGATCTTTGCTGTGGAAGTTGGCAGGTAGCTCATCATTTAGTCCTAACCAATGACTGTAGAAAACATGGACGACGTGACAGCATCTCCTCCTGTTGTGCAAAAATGAAGCCAAAATATCCCGCTTGTGGAGGCTGCCATCTTGCATTTTTGGAACCAGAGTCTGCGCAGTAGTGACTTGAGGTGTCACGCTCCCACCCACACATCCGCTGGACGTGACCGCAAACATGCCCCTCTATACTTTTTACGTAGCCCGGCTGCTCCAGTTTATTTGCTGATGGGTATACCGACTGACGACTCGTTCAATTAAGGTAAACACAACTATGTCACTGTTATGAAAAAGACACACAGCTTAACGTCTTATAGTTCTACAACATCTAAAATCACTCAGTTAATTTGTTTGCTTGATTAGCTGCTAGCATACGCAATGTGTTGGAGGCTTGTTGCTAGCTAGTTAGCGATGCTATACAACTGTTACTCTAATAGTCTGTATTATTGAATGACTCAGCACTCCTTAGGTTTTGTTATCCACTTTTTTAGACAGCGATAAGATCAGCTGCACACTCCACAGAGGACCAGAGTTATTGTTAATATCAAAAATGTAATGCTGTCCTTTGAGATTTTAACGTTTAAGACTGTGAGTGTAATGGATCTAAAACTAATTAAATCCCAGAAGATGGATACACCCAGCATTTAATGAACACTGTGATGGGGACCTTTGATTTGTGTAATGTTATAAATACTCGGATACTCCCCAGACTGATTAATGAGGAGTTACTGAGGTACAAGCTTTTTTTTGTTTTTAATTTGGTGTTACTGTCTTTACAGATGTGGCAAGAGATTTGAAAACATGCTGTTGTTTGCACATATTTAATAATCAGCTCTGCACAGGAGCTGAAGCAGAGTGCAGCCTGTTGCTTTTACAGCATAATACTTGTAATTAGGGATGGGTGCCATTATGGCATGGGTTCTGACAATAAACTGTAGTAATCAGACCTAAAATCAGCGCACATTTCGGTGCTTTATTTTGGTGCTTTTTGTTTCCTGAGATGTGATACACTTCAGATTCTAGCCAATCATTTTACGTTTCCAAGGATAGTAGGCAGGCCCAGTTACGTACTTTCTTTTAGAGCAGAGCTACAGATTAAAAATGCCCAAGGCGAAGCGGTCAAAAGTCTGGCTTTACTTCACAGGAAAAAATGCAAACTCAGCAACCTGCAACATGTGCTTTAAGGTGATACTGTGCAAAGGAGGTAACACCTTGAATCTGATGAAACACCTGGCGACGCATAGCGGTTTTTTTAAAGCTGAGAAATGCACCGTACCTACTATGGGTGTGGTGCCTGTTATCGGACCCGGAGTTAACAACATCCCCCAAGAACCCGAAGAGGAGAGTCCTGGCCCCTAGCCCTGTCAGTGTAGCAGAAATGATGACGGATGATGATGGCAGCAGCAGCCGTTCTTCTCTGCGTGAGTAGCTTAATGTTGTTTGTGTGTAATTTACATTGAGTATGCTAACCACGTTATTACATTAATGCATGTAAGGTAAACTAGCAAACGCCATCGTAGTTACATGCGGCTGTCTTCTTGTTTGATGGCAGATACTCCCTTCACCCTGGCCAAAAAGGCTAAAATGACCAAAGAAAAATTGGAAAACAGTTAAACATGAGAGGTTTTTGGACAAAGTTTGTGTTTTTTCCGTTGTTTAAGCACTGCTTCCAGCCAAGAATGATACCATATATGCCCTATAGCTGCAGAAGAGAACATTGTTATCTTTTTACAAAAAAAACAGCTAAACATGAGAGGTTTTTGTGTTCTCCATTCTTTAAGCACCGGTTCGAGCACCGTTTAAGCACTGGCACCGTTTTAAAAGTACCGGTTTGGCACCGGTATCGGATAAAACCTAAAGGATACCCATCCCTACTTGTAATAAAAGTACAGTAACGGTAATTAGTGACTGAGCAGCCCGGGGCGTCTTCGTAGCTCCTGCTTTCAGACCTGCAGGGTTTATCCCTTTGTTGTTCTCCTCTGTCTTATAGTGGACAAAAAATATTTTTTAAAGTGGCACAAATCATTTGTGTGTCTTCTTATTTGATGCAACACACCTGATTGTTCTGTAAATAATTTTAAATGGTTATTTAAAAAATGCCTGAGGCACTTGGCTGCATTTTTAGGTAAATAGTACCATATAACTTTGTTGTTTGCAAAACTTGTGCATAATTTTTAGAAATGTACAATTGCTATTCCCATTTCAAGTTACATGGCTGTGCCATGGGCTCCCCCATGTCACCTATTGTAGCCAACCTTTACATGGAGGAAGTGGAAAGGAAGGCTCTTGGCGCTTTCAAAGGTACCCAGCCACTGGTACAGATATGTAGACGACACCTGGGTCAAAATCAAGACACAAGAAGTGGAAACCTTCACTGTGCACATTAACGCTGTGGATAAAAATATCAAATTCACCAGGGAAGACACAAAGGATAACTGTTTGCCTTTCCTGGACTGCGCTGTGCACATTGAAGAGAATGGCAACCTCAACATCGAAGTTTACCGGAAGCTGACACACACGGACCAGTACCTCCTCTTTGACTCCCATCACCCTCTGGAACACAAACCTGGAGTAATTAGGACCCTACACCACCGAGCAGAACATGTTCCCTCTAAGCCTGAAGGAAAAAAGAAGGAACACACACATGTAAAAGAAGCACTCAAAACATGTGGCTATCCTAAATGGGCGTTCATAAAGTCAGCAAAGAGGCACAGAAAAGAAGATCAGACACCAGCGAGGGAGGATAAGAAGGACAGACGCAACAACATTGTCATCCCCTATGTAGCCGGTGTATCAGAAAAACTCAGGAGAGTTTTCCTGAAAGAATGACATCCCGGTGCATTTCAGACCCAGCAACATGCTCAGACAAAAACTGGTTCACCCGAAAGACAAAACTCCAAAACACAGACTTAACAATGTGGTGTATGCTGTTGTTACGCCCCTAGTCTAGGCGTGTAGAGACGCACATAAGGTTGGAGGAGAGAGAGACAAATACCCGCCCTGGTTCCCAAGCCAAACATCCGAAACCAGTTGTGAGTAAAAAAAGGCGATTTTATTGAAGGTAATGAAGCACAGCTCCAGGGTGAACCCAGGCCAAAATAATAAACAAAACCAACTAAGTCCCACCAGAGAAAACTAACTAAACCCTACGAAAGAAAACAGAACAAACAAATGACAATACTAGCCCTCGCTCCCTAACCCGGAAAACAGGAGAAAACTGTTCCCAAAGGAAAAGGCGGCTCACCCCTTCCGCTTCAGCCTAAGGGTGCCTAAGCACTAAGTTAATACAGCAGGAGCGGCTCTCACAGATCACGCTCACACAAATATACAGCAAAAGTATAGGTTGGAAACCAGGGTCAGGACCGCGTCGGCTGTCAAACTACTTGCTCGCTCCACTCTCTCTCTCTCTCCAGCGGGAGCTGTCAGAGCGGCTTTTTGAACACAGTCACGTGTTCCATGGTCCAATCAGCTGCTCACTACTCTTCATTAGGGGAGGGACCTGCAAAGAGTCTGAAGCACAGTAAAGAGACACAGAACAGAACAGCCCACACAGTGTTCCTATGGCCACAGCCGTAACACCCCCCTTCCCAAAATGAAAGACATCTCCTTTGTAGATGTTTTGAACAGTTATGTTTAGAGGAAGACACGGGATAGGGCATCCGCCAACACATTCTCGGTGCCCTTTTTATGGCGGATTTCCAAGTTGAAATCCTGCACCAGGAGAGACCATCTCATCAGCCTTTGGTTCGAGTTCTGCATTCGCATTAGGAATACCAGGGGATTGTGGTCAGTATAAACGATCACAGGCGAGGGGCTGGAACCGATGTACACCTCGAAATGCTGCAATGCGAACAGCAGAGAGAGGGCCTCTTTCTCAATCGTGCTGTACCCTCGCTGATGGACATTGAATTTCTTTGAGAAATAGCAGATTGGGTGATCCACACCATGATGGTCTTCCTGTAGCAATACGGCACCTGCTCCGTTTGCACTAGCATCTACCTCTAATTTAAAAGGGCATGCAAAATCAGGGGCAGTCAGCACTGGCGCACTGCACAGGAGAGTCTTAACAGCCAGGAATGCACTCTGACACGCAGAGGACCACACAAAAGGTTTCAACACACTAGTGAGGCTAGTGAGGGGTGCGACCACTTCCGCGAAATTTTTACAGAAACCCCGGTAGTAGCCCACCATGCCGAGAAAACGGCGGAGCTCACGCCTAGTCCGAGAGGCAGGAAAGTCCAGTATGGCCTGGATTTTGGCCAAGATAGGGCGCACTTGTCCCTGACCCACCTGTTTTCCTAAGTACGTCACCATGGCTTTACCAAAATCACACTTGGCGAGGTTGAGGGTGAGGGATGCCTTTTCCAGGCGATGGAACACATCAGTGAGTGTCTCCATATGCTCTGGCCAGGTGTCTGAATAGACGACAATATCATCTAAATACACTTCACACTTGCAGACGCCTCCCAGCACAATATTCATGAGCCGTTGGAATGTGGCGGGAGCGTTGCGCAACCCGAAAGGCATGACAGTGTACTGAAGAAAGTGGTCAGGAGTAACAAAGGCAGAGATTTCGGCCGCACGTGATGTTAGAGGAACTTGCCAATAGCCCTTTAACAAGTCCAGCTTGGTAACAAACTTCGCAGAACCGACCCTATCGACGCAATCTTCCATTCTGGGAAGAGGATAGGAGTCAGGTTTGGTCACGCTGTTCACCTTCCGAAAATCTGTACAAAACCGTGGGGTCTTATCCGCTTTAGGCACTAGGAGACACGGGGAATTCCACGCACTAGAGCTAGGAACAGCAAGACAGTTTTCCAACAGATAAGAGACTTCTGTCTGGAAAAGAGCACGTTTAGTGGGATTCACCCGGTAGGCATGCTGTTTGATTGGAGGATGGTCCCCCACATCGATATCATGCTCCAGCACGGTGGTACAGGATGGAGTGTCCGAGAAAAGATTAGGATGATTCTCAATCAACCGACACACGTCGTTTCGAACATCCTCATCTACCTCAGTTAAATGTGACCTTAAATCACGTAGGATTTCAGAATTCCTAAATCGTGCACAGCCCACAGCACAACCGAAAACCAAATCATCACCTACTGGGTCATACCGGGCTTCGGAACCTGGCACCCCCACAGTCGCAACTGTTGACACACCACCAGCAAAGTAGGGTTTCATTAATATGACACACACGACACTTTTTCCTTCGCTCTGGGGTGTCAATGACATAATCCGTGTCACTCAATTTCGCCTGCACTGTATACGGACCACTGAACTTTGCCTGGAGAGAAGATCCAGGGACCGGTAGAAGTGTTAAAACTTTATCACCAACCTCAAATTCCCTATGCACAGCTTTCTCATCAAACTTCCTCTTCATCTTACCCTGCGCTGCAACGAGAGCATCGCGTGCGATTGCACATGCTTTATGCAAGCGCTCTCTAAATGAACTCACATAATCCAACACATTTTCCTTAGGAGCATCTGTGTCGGACAGGAAGTTCTCCTTGAGCAGTCGCAATGGGCCACGCACTGTGTGACCGAACACCAGCTCAGCAGGGCTAAATCCTAGCGCACGTTTTCCCTCACTGCTAAAAGGAGCAGCGGCAACCCCTCATCCCACTCCTTTACAGACTCAAGGCAAAATTTTCGCATCATAGATTTCAATGTCTGATGGAACCGCTCGAGTGCACCTTGCGACTCCGGATGATAGGCACTAGATTTCTGATGTTTAATGCCAAGTGATTGCAAAACTTGAGCAAAAATCTTAGACATGAAATTAGAGCCTTGGTTGGTTTGGACAGCCTTTGGTAACCCGAAAGTAGAAAAGAAGTTCACCAACGCCTTAACAACTGGTTTAACCTTAAGGGTGCGCAATGGAATTGCCTCGGGAAAACGTGTAGCAATGCACATCAAAGTCAAGAGGTACTGGTGGCCCGACTTTGTTTTACGAAGTGGACCAACGCAGTCGATGAGTATGTGTTCAAAAGGTGCCCCTAAAACTGGAATAGGGTGTAATGGAGCGGGTGGAATGACTTGGTTAGGCTTACCGCTAATCTGACAGGTGTGACAAGAACCCAATTCCTGGCCTCCAGAGCATATTTGCAGCTCTGGAGGCCAGGATGACTGAACTGGAGACTCGGCTTTGCACCGTTCACTCACCCTTAGCTAGCCAGGCCCCTGTAGCTGGTGCAGCCGAAGATAGCGTAGGCCCCGCTAGCTGTTCCCCGGCAGATCCCAAGCAGCTGCGGAAAGAGGGCTGCTGGGTAACGGTGAGGAGGAAGCATAGTCCTAAACAGAAGCCCCAGGTACACCACCAACCCGTTCATGTGTCTAACCGTTTTTCCCCACTCGGCGACACACCCGCCGGGGGTCAAACTCTGGTAATTGGTGATTCTGTTCTCAGACATGTGAAGAGCAGAAGGCCAGAGCAGGCGACATTGAAGGAAATTTAAAACTGCTGGCTAAGGGTAAACGTAAATTCAGTAAAATCATAATTCACGTCGGCAGTAATGACACCCGGTTACGCCAATCGGAGGTCACTAAAATCAATATTGAATCGGTGTGCAACTTTGCCAAAACAATGTCGGACTCTGTAGTTTTCTCTGGTCCCCTCCCCAATCAGACCAGGAGTGACATGTTTAGCCGCATGTTCTCCTTAAATTGCTGGCTGTCTGAGTGGTGTCCCAGAAATGATGTGGGCTTCATAGATAATTGGCAAACCTTCTGGAGGAAACCTGGTCTTTTTAGGAGAGATGGCATCCATCCCACTTTGGATGGAGCAGCTCTCATTTCTAGAAATATCGACAAATTTATTAAACCCCTCAAAATATGACTATCCAGAGTTGGGACCAGGAAGCAGAGTTGCAGTCTTACACGCCTCTCTGCAGCTTCTCTCCTCCTGCTACCCCCCCAAAAACCCATCTCCATAGAGACTGTGTCTGCTTCCAAAAAGACAAAAAACAAACTAAAAACCAGCAACAAACAACTTAAACATAAACAATTACAAAGAAAGAACAATACAGTATCCACATCTGAACCAAAGAGTAAAACAGTGAAATGTGGATTATTAAATATTAGGTCTCTCTCCTCCAAGTCTCTGTTAGTACATGACTTAATAATTGATCAACAAATCGATTTACTCTGCCTTACAGAAACCTGGTTGCAGCATAATGTTTATGTTAGTTTAAATGAATCAACACCCCCGAGTCATTCTAACTACCAGAAATCTCGAAGCACAGGCCGAGGGGGCGGTGTGGCAGCAATTTTTCACACCAGTCTATTAATTAATGAAAGACCAAGACAGACTTTTAATTCATTTGAAAGCCTGATGCTTAACATTGTCCACCCCAGCTGTGAAACTCAGAAACCAGTCTTACTTGTTATCATCTATCGTCCACCTGGGCCTTACACAGAGTTTCTGTCTGATTTCTCAAACTTTATATCTAATTTAGTTCTGAGCTCAGATAAAATAATTATTGTGGGTGATTTTAACATCCATGTAGATGCTAAAAATGACAGCCTCAACATGGCATTTAATCTGTTATTAGACTCAATTGGTTTCTCTCAAAATGTAAAAGAACCCACCCACCACTTTAATCACACTCTAGATCTTGTTTTAACATATGGCATAGAAACTGAACATTTAACAGTGTTTCCTGAAAACCCTCTCCTGTCTGATCATTTCCTGATAACATTTACATTTACAATAATTGATTACACAGCAGTGGAGAGTAGACTTTATCAAAGTAGATGTCTTTCTGAAAGCGCTGTAACTAAGTTTAAGAATATAATCCAGCCACTGTTATCATCGTCAATGCCCTGTACCAACACAGAGCAGAGCAGCTATCTGAACGCTACCCCAACAGAGGTCGATTATCTTGTTAATAATTTCACCTCCTCACTACGTACGACTCTGGATACTGTAGCTCCAGTGAAAACTAAGGTCTCTAATCAGAAGTACCTGACTCCGTGGTATAATTCTCAAACTGCAGTTAAACCTTTACTCAAAAAGCCATCTCTAGACCCAGCAGTCTTAGCTAATTATAGGCCAATCTCCAACCTTCCTTTCATATCAAAAATCCTTGAAAGAGTAGTTGTCAAACAGCTAACAGATCATCTGCAGAGGAATGGTTTATTTGAAGAGTTTCAGTCAGGTTTCAGAGTTCATCACAGCACAGAAACAGCTTTAGTGAAGGTTACAAACGATCTTCTTATGGCCTCTGACAGTGGACTCATCTCTGTGCTTGTCCTTCTTGACCTTAGTGCAGCATTCGATACTGTTGACCATAATATCCTATTAGAGCGATTAGAACATGCTGTAGGTATTACAGGTATCCACTGCAGTGGTTTGTATCATATCTATCTAATAGACTCCAATTTGTGCATGTAAATGGAGAGTCCTCTTCACACACTGAGGTTAATTATGGAGTTCCACAGGGTTCAGTGCTAGGACCAATTCTGTTTACATTATACATGCTTCCCCTAGGCAGCATCATTAGAAGACATAGCATACATTTTCACTGCTATGCAGATGACACCCAGCTCTATCTGTCCATGAAGCCAGATAACACACACCAATTAGTTAAACTGCAGGAATGTCTTAAAGACATAAAGACTTGGATGGCCACTAACTTTCTGCTTCTTCACTCAGATAAAACTGAGGTCATTGTACTCGGCGCTGAAAAGCTTAGAAATATGGTATCTAAGCAGATTCTTACTCTGGATGGCATTACCTTGGCCTCCAGTAACACTGTGAGGAACCTTGGAGTCATTTTTGACCAGGATATGTCCTTCAACGCACATATTAAACAAATATGTAAGACTGCGTTCTTCCATTTGCGCAACATCTCTAAAATTAGAAATATCCTGTCTCAGAGTGACGCTGAAAAACTAGTTCATGCATTTATTACTTCCAGGCTGGACTACTGCAATTCATTATTATCAGGATGTCCAAAAAACTCACTGAAAAGCCTTCAGTTAATCCAAAATGCTGCAGCAAGAGTACTGACAGGGACTAGAAAGAGAGAGCATATTTCTCCTGTTTTGGCTTCCCTTCATTGGCTTCCTGTTAAATCCAGAATTGAATTCAAAATCCTGCTCCTCACATACAAGGTCTTAAATAATCAGGCCCCATCTTATCTTAATGACCTTGTAGTACCATATCACCCTATTAGAGCACTTCGCTCCCGCTCTGCAGGCCTACTTGTTGTTCCTAGAGTATTTAAAAGTAGAATCGGAGGCAGAGCCTTCAGTTTTCAGGCCCCTCTTCTGTGGAACCAGCTTCCAGTTTGGATTCGGGAGACAGACACTATCTCTACTTTTAAGATTAGGCTTAAAACTTTCCTTTTTGCTAAAGCATATAGTTAGGGCTGGACCAGGTGACCCTGAATCCTCCCTTAGTTATGCTGCAATAGATGTAGGCTGCCGGGGGATTCCCATGATGCATTGAGTTTTTCCTTTCCAGTCACCTTTCTCACTCACTATGTGTTAATAGACCTCTCTGTATTGAATCATATCTGTTATTAATCTCTGTCTCTCTTCCACAGCATGTCTTTTATCCTGTCTTCCTTCTCTCACCCCAACCGGTCGCAGCAGATGGCCGCCCCTCCCTGAGCCTGGTTCTGCCGGAGGTTTCTTCCTGTTAAAAGGGAGTTTTTCCTTCCCACTGTCGCCAAAGTGCTTGCTCATAGGGGGTCATATGATTGTTGGGCTTTTCTCTGTATCTATGAAGCACCTTGAGGTGACTTTTGTTGTGATTTGGCGCTATATAAATAAAATTGAATTGAATTGAATTGAAGAACGACATTACTTAGCAACGTCATTATTCAATCCTGGCCAAAAGAAATGACGCAGAATGCGGTGGTAGGTTTTTCTAATACCTAAATGTCCAGAAAAGCTGTCATGGGCAAGACTAAGAACTTTGTGTCGGTACTGTTGAGGCACCAGAACCTGTTTAAACAAATTCCAGCCCAGATCACCAGCTGTAGGCGGATACCAGGTACGCATCAACACATCATCCTCAACACTGTAAACATGAGGATACTGGTCGCTAGAGTTGGCAGCTGAAAAACAACCCACAAGAGTCGGGTCACTGTGTTGTGCCAAAACAAAATCCTTTTTGTTAACTCCCAAAGGCAGTTGAGATGTCACTGATGGGCTAATAGACAGCATCGCCTCAGAGACGCCCGTCAGCGGGTCACAGGTTTTAGATTCAGGCTCCGGCTCACCACCAGCGCAGAGAAAAGAATCAGACAATTCAACATCACCATACCTGCGCTTGTGCGCACGAGTTACAGCGCAGGCAGGAAAAACAGAGGGGGAGCGCTCAGCAGCAGGGTCAGATAACAAAGTATCAGGCACAGGATTCTCAACCACTCTCCGGGTAGAAAACCCTTTCCCGTTCGCTAAATCATTCCCCAGAATCATCGCAACTCCGGGAACTGGCAACTGATCGCGCACTCCAACCGGTACCGAACCCGAAACGAGCGGCGATTGAAGAAACACATTGTGTAGGGGTACTCGCAGCCAGTGTTGGTCAAGTTACTTGAAAAAAGTAATCAGTAATTAATTACTGATTTATCCTTTAAAGGTTTATCCTGGTGCAGGTGTGCCGCAGCGGTCAGTGGAAGGATACCGCAGTTTCTCTGTGAGTTTCTCATTACGTCGTAGCTACTCGGTGCTTGCTTGGAAGTTTAGGGGTTTTTTTTCGCTGTAAAAAGAAGTTTTCTTCCCACGCAAAGCGGACACTAATGTTTTTGTCACTTTTTATGGAATCAAACTCAAAATAAGGTCAGTACTTCCACGCTTTAAACGCTGCACGCTCATACTCTCTCCCGCACTCGATATATTATCCATTGTTGATCTGCACACAGCTGTTGTCACGAACATCACACTCGCTTACCTCACTGTCATGAGACATTCTCGCAAGAAAATCACGGTTTTAGTAACGCAGTAACGCAGCGTTCCTACGGGAAAGTAACGGTAATCTAATTATCTAGATTACCGTTACAGCCCATCTCTGCTCGCAGCACATCCATTTTTACTCCCCAGACAAGAGCATCTGAACCACAAAAAGAGTCATCAGAAAAAGGTAGAATACCCCTCAAAATGAGTGTCTGCGCGGCTCCAGTGTCACGCAAAATCGTGATCGGCACCCGATCCTCCTCTTTTCCGTTTAAAGAAACAAATCCTTCCGACACAAAGGGACGGTAGCTGTCATCAAAGCTTTCACCTCCCACTTCATTGCTAGGTGAAGTGGAAGCAGACATAGAACGAACGAAACCCACACTTTTCGGCTTCCTTACCGTGTGTGCTTGCTCCCTGCGCTGTAGTGACGGGCAAACAGCGATGAGGTGCCCGATCTCATGACAATAAAAACATTTGTGATCTGGCACAGGAATAGCAGCAGAACGTGTCTGGCGCTTAGGGGAAACCCTATAACTTTTGGCAGGATGAGTTGCGGAAGTGTACTCATGGCGCGCCGTCGAAAGTGCGGCACGATGAGTTAACACAAATTCATCGGCAAGGACAGCGGCTTTAGACAATAACCCCACCTTCTGTTCGTTAAGGTACACCACAATATTTTCAGGGAGACATGTCTTAAACTCCTCCAGCAGGATCAACTCTTTCAGCTGAGTAAAGTTCTCTGCTTTACTGGCAGCCAACCACTTGTCAAATAAGACAGCTTTCTCACGTGCAAACTCCACAAACGTTTGACTGTCGGACTTGCTACAGGCACGAAACTTCTGCCGATACGCCTCCGGGACTAATTCATAAGCCCGCAAAATAGTGGATTTGACAATCTCATAATCCAGGCTGTCAGCAATGGAAAGACTCGCACAGACCTCCTGCGCTCTTCCTACTAATTTACATTGCAACAACAAACTCCAGACATCCTTTGGCCATTTTAAAGTGGTTGCGATGCGCTCAAAAGCAGTGAAATAGGAATCAACCTCCCCCTCTCTAAAAGGAGGTACCAAAACAATCTGCTTGCTAGCGTTAAACTGGTCTACGATGGAAGTGTCAGGGAATGTACTCACACGGACGGGAACAGCATCTTTCGCTCGAGAAGGATCCAGCTCCATAGCTCGTATGCGGAGATGCATGAGCACGACTTCCTTAGCCTTAGCCTCTAGCTCCACCTCCTTCAAGCGAAGGGCAAGCCTGAGATCTTCCGTCACCAGACCCGCCGCAGCCTGGCCAGTCGGGTCAAATTTAGGAGATTGAACGGCGACAGGAGCTTCCGCCCCCGACGTCATCCGCCCCTTGGAAGTTTTCGGGACGGCCCCAGCAGCTTCCGCCCCCACTGCCGTCTCCAAACTCCCAGACCCACTCGGCGAGGATTGCTGCCTCCCAAACACTCCCCTGTCCACCAGTTTCTCTATCAAACATTGTTTAATTTCTGCCTTCTTAGAATGCAATTGAACATCCACATTAAATAAATTGGCCACTACTAACAAATCTGCTTTTGTGCACCGCTCCAACTTTTCAATGGAGGGCTGTTGCGCAAAATCATTCATGTCAAACGACATCACGAGCAAAGCAAAAAAGAAAAGCACAACTCTGCTGACAACTAACCGCATCCGCACACTCCAGAGCCGCAAAACTCGCACCTACCGCTAGACGAATGAAACTCTCCGCCTTCCCACACCCCCCACAACATCTTCCCCCCACCGCAAACGCAAAAAGGAAACGAACCAACCACATGAACGAAAAGGGACGAGCCCCCATTTATGTTACGCCCCTAGTCTAGGCGTGTAGAGACGCACATAAGGTTGGAGGAGAGAGAGACAAATACCCGCCCTGGTTCCCAAGCCAAACATCCGAAACCAGTTGTGAGTAAAAAAAGGCGATTTTATTGAAGGTAATGAAGCACAGCTCCAGGGTGAACCCAGGCCAAAATAATAAGCAAAACCAACTAAGTCCCACCAGAGAAAACTAACAAAACCCTACGAAAGAAAACAGAACAAACAAATGACAATACTAGCCCTCGCTCCCTAACCCGGAAAACAGGAGAAAACTGTTCCCAAAGGAAAAGGCGGCTCACCCCTTCCGCTTCAGCCTAAGGGTGCCTAAGCACTAAGTTAACACAGCAGGAGCGGCTCTCACAGATCACGCTCACACAAATATACAGCAAAAGTATAGGTTGGAAACCAGGGTCAGGACCGCGTCGGCTGTCAAACTACTTGCTCGCTCCACTCTCTCTCTCTCTCCAGCGGGATCTGTCAGAGCGGCTTTTTGAACACAGTCACGTGTTCCATGGTCCAATCAGCTGCTCACTACTCTTCATTAGGGGAGGGACCTGCAAAGAGTCTGAAGCACAGTAAAGAGACACAGAACAGAACAGCCCACACAGTGTTCCTATGGCCACAGCCGTAACACCCCCCTTCCCAAAATGAAAGACATCTCCTTTGTAGATGTTTTGAACAGTTATGTTTAGCTCAGGAATTCACATGGTAAGGTGGGGCCAGGTTTCACAATGAGCTCACCTGACTGATTGGGACCCACACCCATTTTCACACCTTGGCTCAGGCGATTAGAGGATCATCAGGGGGTCCTTTTGTCCCTCTGTGGGGGGATACTCCCACTAGGTTTAAATCTGGGACTCCCCACCATTTGACCTTAGAACTGAAGAAGCTTCTCGGATGAGAGGTGAAACATCTTCAAGCAACTTAAAGAAGTCCAGACGCTTTTCTTTGCAAGCTCCTTTGACATTTGTTAAACATGTTTGTGGTTTGTACAGTAAAAAATAGAACTTTTTTCTACTCAGATTTTAAGTTTTTTGTCTGAATTTAGATCAGTTGTGTTAATAGTAGTGTTGGGACTAACGCGTTATTAAGTAACGCGTTAAAGTAATTACGTTATTATTGTGGTAACGAGCATGGTAATTCAATTCAATTCAATTCAATTTTATTTATATAGCGCCAAATCACAACAAAAGTCGCCTCAAGGTGCTTCATAGATACAGAGAAAAACCCAACAATCATATGACCCCCTATGAGCAAGCACTTTGGCAACAGTGGGAAGGAAAAACTCCCTTTTAACAGGAAGAAACCTCCGGCAGAACCAGGCTCAGGGAGGGGCGGCCATCTGCTGCGACCGGTTGGGGTGAGAGAAGGAAGACAGGATAAAAGACATGCTGTGGAAGAGAGACAGAGGTTAATAACCAGTGTTGGGTAAGTTACTTTAAATTAGTAACTTAGTTACATTACTAGTTACTTCTATCAAAAGTAACTCAGTTACTTCAAGTTACTCGTTACTTTCAGAGTAACTAGTTACTAGGGAAAGTAACTTTGGTTTTACTCAGAATTCTCTTGTTAATGTGTTGCTTCCGTAACTGGATACCCAGCAAGATTGCCAGTCTTCTAGCTTGCTTACTTGCCACAAGTGCACTGTGCCACCTACCAATAGAAAGGAAAAAAAATAATGTGCACATTTCCACGAGAGAAATCCCACACCTGATTCTATCCTAGCCTGCTTTTTACATCCAACACAAAAACTGTAGTCGTGGTGCTTTCGATTGTACTCAGAACTCTGAAATTCTGCCTTCTGAATAGGAAGATGTAGGTAACACCAGACTGCAGATGAGCTGCATACAGAGTTGGACTGGGACAAAAAAATCGTCCCGGGCATTTTGACTAGAGACCGGTCCACCATTATAGGAAAAATCATAAAGCCTTTGAATGAAAATAAACACTGTTGTGACAGTGATGTACACTGTTCTGATGGTATATATGTATCAATCTATCAATCGTTTGTTGTAAGATATCATGACCAGCAGGTTTACAGCTGTGGCTCCAGCAAACATCAGCTGACACTAGAAATTAATATTAAATAAATTCTAACAACAGCTGATCAAGCTTAAACGTGCTGCTGTTGTTTAGCGCAACATCCGACATCCTCTTCTTTCTGGCGCGAAGTGGGCGATAAACAAACAAGAGAGAAAAGCCGATCAGCTGATCATTGATCAGTTTCATGATTGAAGTAGAAACGAGAGAGGGAGGGGGAGAGAATGAGAGAAGAAGAAACAGCTGCAGCGTAAAGACAGAATAACTCCAGCTTTGTCTTTTTCATTGTAGCTGAAGTACAAGACAAACTGTGTTTCTTTTCACCTCAATACGAAACGCGTAATATTTTCTCTGATTACGGGACAATTCCGTTTTTTACGGGATGGTTGGCAACTCTACAAACTAACCTTATGAATAAAATAAAGTTCAACATCAGTAACATCATAGCACCCACCCAGCTGTATAGAAACTACATCATGCTAGCGAGTACGCAGTAAGAAAAAAAAAAAAAACTCCACCTAAACTTGGTTTATATCTGACCCAGATAGACTGCTTGACCATTTGCTAATGTTACTGAATCTGTGGAAGCTCCGCGACAGCCACCACACGAAGTAACGAAGAATGAGCCTATCTATATCCCAGTAACGATTATCGCGTTCCTGATTTTGGCATAATAACAAACATCAGCTGACACTAGAAATTAATATTAAATAAATTCTAACAACAGCTGATCAAGCTTAAAAGTGCTGCTGTTGTTTATCGCGACATCCGCTGGCTTCCTCTTTCTGGCGCAAAGTGGGCGATAAACAAACAAGAGAGAAAAGCCAATCAGCTGATCATTGATCAGTTTCATGATTGAAGTAGAAACAGGAGAGGGAGGGTGAGAGGATGAGAGAAGAAGAGGCAGCTGCAGCGTAAACACAGAATAACTCCCTCACAAAGCTGCAGCTTTGTGTCTTTTTCATTGTAGCTGAAGTCCGGGAAAAACTGTTCATTTTCAACTCAATACGAAACGCGTAATATTTTTTCTGAATACGAGACGATTCCGTTTTTTACGGGACGGTTGGCAACTCTAATAATTAACCTTATGAACAAAATAAAGTTCAACATCAGTAACATAGCACCCACCCAGCTGTATAGAAACTCTGTCATGCTAGCTAGCACGCAGTACGAAAAAGTCAGCATAACAAAAATAAACTACACCTAAACTTGGTTCATATCTGACCCAGATGGATTGCAGGTTATAACTTCTTACCTGAAGTTCAGTTCACCTGACACTCTCGGACCAGCGGCCGCTTCGGGTCAATCCTCTTGCCTCCCTTTTCCTTCATCCACCTGCTGGCTTCCACCACTTGCTAATGTTATTGAATCTGTGGAAGCTCCGCGATAGCCACCACACGAAGTAACGAATAACACGCATATCTAAATCCCAGTAACGAGTAACGCGTTACCGGTTTTGGCATAATAACTAGTTACCGTGCTCGTTACCACAATAATAACGTAGTTACTGTAACGCGTTACTTAATAACGCGTTAGTCCCAACACTGTTAATAACAGATATGATTCAATGCAGAGAAATCTATTAACACTGGAAGTCCCAGGCTTTTCTAAGCCCACGTCAGCCAAGTGGAAGCTAAATTGGCTAGTCTTTTAGCATCAATTCATATGTAAATTAGGTTGTTACTTGAGGAGTGGGGGAGTGGGGGTGTGTGAATGATTGCTGATTTCTAACTACCAACTGCCTCTTTGTTAGTGTGTGGGGGTGGGGAGCTGCTAAAAGCTGTGAACTTCCTTTCCTGTTGAGGTCAATGAAATTGTCCTCTTGCGGGGTCTACTAGGCTGCTGCTCAGCAAACCTGTGAAACCCACAGTATAACCCTAACCCTGCAGTATATAGCAAGTAAACCTGACAAGTTTGGGATCAAGTTTTGGGTGGCTAACTGCCAACTGCCTCTTTGTTAGTGTGTGGGGGTGGGGAGCTGCTAAAAGCTGTGAACTTCCTTTCCTGTTGAGGTCAATGAAATTGTCCTCTTGCGGGGTCTACTAGGCTGCTGCTCAGCAAACCTGTGAAACCCACAGTATAACCCTAACCCTGCAGTATATAGCAAGTAAACCTGACAAGTTTGGGATCAAGTTTTGGGTGGCTTGCGACCTAAAATCCAAGTACATTTGCAATGTCTTCCCATATCTTGGCAAGGGAGGTACATTTGCAAGAGAGTTGGCTCACTCTCATATGGCTGGGAAGAAGGCAAGAAAAGAACAGTTGCTTTGGACACAACCCTCCACACCTTTTTTGTTTGTTGTTTTTTTTGTACTGTTTTTATCAATAAATCTCAGCAACAAAGGAAATACACCCATGTGTGTTGATTTCTCCCTAAGATGGCAAACAGAAACACAAGTTTCCTTGTGGGTTAGGGTTAGGCTAACCCTAACCCTAGGGTTAGGCTAACCCTAACCCCTAACCCTAACGGCTCAGCACCACCTTATTTACATAACAAAAGCAGCAGTTCACAGTTCAGTCCAGGATATTAGCTAAAAGATTACCAGCCATTTGGCTGGTTGGTGGGTTTTAAACGTAGAAAAGCCAAATGGCTGCTCTCTGGGAGTTCCTGTGTTAATACATAGTGAGTGAGAAAGGTGACTGGAAAGGAGTTTTAAGCCTAATCTTAAAAGTAGAGATAGTGTCTGTCTCCCGAATCCAAACTGGAAGCTGGTTCCACAGAAGAGGGGCCTGAAAACTGAAGGCTCTCCCTCCCATTCTACTTTTAAATACTCTAGGAACAACAAGTAGGCCTGCAGAGCGAGAGCAAAGTGCTCTAATAGGGTGATATGGTACTACAAGGTCATTAAGATAAGATGGGGCCTGATTATTTAAGACCTTGTATGTGAGGAGCAGGATTTTGAATTCAATTCTGGATTTAACAGGAAGCCAATGAAGGGAAGCCAAAACAGGAGAAATATGCTCTCTCTTTCTAGTCCCTGTCAGTACTCTTGCTGCAGCATTTTGAATTAGCTGAAGGCTTTTCAGTGAGTGTTTTGGACATCCTGATAATAATGAATTGCAGTAGTCCAGCCTGGAAGTAATAAATGCATGAACTAGTTTTTCAGCGTCACTCTGAGACAGGATATTTCTAATTTTAGAGATGTTGCGCAAATGGAAGAACGCAGTCTTACATATTTGTTTAATATGTGCGTTGAAGGACATATCCTGGTCAAAAATGACTCCAAGGTTCCTCACAGTGTTACTGGAGGCCAAGGTAATGCCATCCAGAGTAAGAATCTGCTTAGATACCATATTTCTAAGATTTTCAGCGCCGAGTACAATAACCTCAGTTTTATCTGAATTAAGAAGCAGAAAGTTAGCGGCCATCCAGGTCTTTATGTCTTTAAGACATTCCTGCAGTTTAACTAATTGGTGTGTGTTATCTGGCTTCATGGACAGATAGAGCTGGGTGTCATCTGCATAGCAGTGAAAATGTATGCTATGTATTCTAATGATGCTGCCTAAGGGAAGCATGTATAATGTAAACAGAATTGGTCCTAGCACTGAACCCTGTGGAACTCCATAATTAACCTCAGTGTGTGAAGAGGACTCTCCATTTACATGCACAAATTGGAGTCTATTAGATAGATATGATACAAACCACTGCAGTGCAGTACCTGTAATACCTACAGCATGTTCTAATCGCTCTAATAGGATATTATGGTCAACAGTATCGAATGCTGCACTAAGGTCTAGCAGGACAAGCACAGAGATGAGTCCACTGTCAGAGGCCATAAGAAGATCATTTGTAACCTTCACCAAAGCTGTTTCTGTGCTGTGATGAACTCTGAAACCTGACTGAAACTCTTCAAATAAACCATTGCTCTGCAGATGATCTGTTAGCTGTTTGACAACTACTCTTTCAATGATTTTTGATATGAAAGGAAGGTTGGAGATTGGCCTATAATTAGCTAAGACTGCTGGGTCTAGAGATGGCTTTTTGAGTAAAGGTTTAACTACGGCCAGCTTGAAGGCCTGTGGTACATAGCCGATTATTAGAGATAGGTTGATCATATTTAAGATCGAAGAATTAATTAATGGCAGGACTTCTTTGAGCAGTTTTGTAGGAATGGGGTCTAAAAGACATGTTGATGGTTTGGAGGAAGTAATTATTGAAGTTAACTCAGAAAGATCAATTGGAGAAAAAGAGTCTAACTTAACATCAATGGTACTAAGAGTAGCTGTAGATAATATTACATCTGTGGGATGATTATTGGTAATTTTTTCTCTTTTGATAAAAATTTTATTTGTGAAGAAGTTCATGAAGTCATTACTAGTTAACGTTAAAGGGATGGTTGGCTCAAAAGAGCTCTGACTTTTTGTCAGCCTGGCTACAGTGCTGAAGAGAAACCTGGGGTTGTTCTTATTTTCTTCAATCAGTGACGAATACTAAGATGTTCTGGCTTTGCGGAGGGCTTTCTTATAAAGCAACAAACTATTTCTCCAGGCTAAATGATGATCCTCTAAATTTGTGACACGCCATTTCCTCTCCAGATTACGAGTCATCTGCTTTAGGGTACGTGTTTGAGAATTATACCACGGAGTCAGGTACTTCTGATTAGAGACCTTAGTTTTCACTGGAGCTACAGTATCCAGAGTCGTACGTAGTGAGGAGGTGAAATTATTAACAAGATAATCGACCTCTGTTGGGGTAGCGTTCAGATAGCTGCTCTGCTCTGTGTTGGTACAGGGCATTGACGATGATAACAGTGGCTGGATTATATTCTTAAACTTAGTTACAGCGCTTTCAGAAAGACATCTACTTTGATAAAGTCTACTCTCCACTGCTGTGTAATCAATTATTGTAAATGTAAATGTTATCAGGAAATGATCAGACAGGAGAGGGTTTTCAGGAAACACTGTTAAATGTTCAGTTTCTATGCCATATGTTAAAACAAGATCTAGAGTGTGATTAAAGTGGTGGGTGGGTTCTTTTACATTTTGAGAGAAACCAATTGAGTCTAATAACAGATTAAATGCCATGTTGAGGCTGTCATTTTTAGCATCTACATGGATGTTAAAATCACCCACAATAATTATTTTATCTGAGCTCAGAACTAAATTAGATATAAAGTTTGAGAAATCAGACAGAAACTCTGTGTAAGGCCCAGGTGGACGATAGATAGATAACAAGTAAGACTGGTTTCTGAGTTTCACAGCTGGGGTGAACAATGTTAAGCATCAGGCTTTCAAATGAATTAAAAGTCTGTCTTGGTCTTTCATTAATTAATAGACTGGTGTGAAAAATTGCTTCCACCCCGCCCCCTCGGCCTGTGCTTCGAGATTTCTGGTAGTTAGAATGACTCGGGGGTGTTGATTCATTTAAACTAACATAAACATTATGCTGCAACCAGGTTTCTGTAAGGCAGAGTAAATCGATTTGTTGATCAATTATTAAGTCATGTACTAACAGAGACTTGGAGGAGAGAGACCTAATATTTAATAATCCACATTTCACTGTTTTACTCTTTGGTTCAGATGTGGATACTGTATTGTTCTTTCTTTGTAATTGTTTATGTTTAAGTTGTTTGTTGCTGGTTTTTAGTTTTTAGTTTGTTTTTTTTTTTGTCTTTTTGGAAGCTGACACAGTCTCTATGGAGATGGGTTTTTGGGGGGATAGCAGGAGGAGAGAAGCTGCAGAGAGTCGTGTAAGACTGCAACTCTGCTTCCTGGTCCCAACTCTGGATAGTCATATTTTGAGGGGTTTAATAAATTTGTCCATATTTCTAGAAATGAGAGCTGCTCCATCCAAAGTGGGGTGGATGCCATCTCTCCTAACAAGACCAGGTTTCCTCCAGAAGGTTTGCCAATTATCTATGAAGTCCACATCGTTTCTGGGACACCACTCAGACAGCCAGCAATTTAAGGAGAACATGCGGCTAAACATGTAACTCCTGGTCTGATTGGGGAGGGGACCAGAGAAAACTACAGAGTCCGACATTGTTTTGGCAAAGTTGCACACCGATTCAATATTGATTTTAGTGACCTCCGATTGGCGTAACCGGGTGTCATTACTGCCGACGTGAATTATGATTTTACTGAATTTACATTTACCCTTAGCCAGCAGTTTTAAATTTCCTTCAATGTCGCCTGCTCTGGCCCCTGGAAGACAATTGACTATGGTTGCCGGTGTCTCTAGCTTCACATGTCTGAGAACAGAATCACCAATTACCAGAGTTTGACCCCCGGCGGGTGTGTCGCCGAGTGGGGAAAAACGGTTAGACACATGAATGGGTTGGTGGTGTACCTGGGGCTTCTGTTTAGGACTATGCTTCCTCCTCACCGTCACTCAGCCGCCCTCTTTCCCCAGCTGCTTGAGGTCTGCCGGGGAACAGCTAGCGGGGCCTATGCTATCTTCGGCTGCACCAGCTACAGGGGCCTGGCTAGCTACAGGTGAATGAAGGGTGCGAAGCCGAGTCTCCAATTCAGTCATCCTGGCCTCCAGAGCTACAAATATGCTACATTTGTTACAGATATCATTACTGCTAAAGGAGGCCGAGGAGTAACTAAACATCTGACACAATGAGCAAGAAAGTGTAGGAGGGACAGGTGAAGTAGCCATGGTGCTAACGAGTCGGCTACGAGCTAAGTTAAGCTTGCGAAACAGTACAGAGACAGTGAGTGAATACTTTGGCTATAAATTAGGTAGTGAGTACACAGAAAGTGTGCTTCGGATGAAGCACGTGAAGATTATACTCTGAAAAAAGAATGTATTTAAAAGTTAATTAAATTGCTAAGCAAATAAGCTACTCAGAAACACCACTGTGTTTGAGGAGGAACAGGAAGTGATACTCTACCGCAGAGCGAGCGAACACCAAGTGACAGCGCCACCAAGAGTGGTAACTAGTTATTATGCCAAGTGGTAACTAGTTAGTATGCCAAAATCAGGAACGCGTTAATCGTTACGGATATAGATAGGCTCATTATTCGTTACTTCATGTGGTGGCTGTCGCGGGGCTTCCACAGATTCAGTAACATTAGCAAGTGGTCAAGCAGTCTATCTGGGTCAGATATAAACCAAGTTTAGGTGGAATACTCGCTAGCATGACGGAGTTTCTATACAGCTGGGTGGGTGCTATGTTACTGATGTTGAACTTTATTTTGTTCATAAGGTTAATTATTAGAGTTGCCAACCGTCCCGTAAAAAACGGAATCGTCTCGTATTCAGAAAAAATATTACGCGTTTCGTATTGAGTTGAAAATGAACAGTTTTTCCCGGACTTCAGCTACAATGAAAAAGACACAAAGCTGCAGCTTTGTGAGGGAGTTATTCTGTGTTAACGCTGCAGCTGCCTCTTCTTCTCTCATCCTCTCACCCTCCCTCTCCTGTTTCTACTTCAATCATGAAACTGATCAATGATCAGCTGATTGGCTTTTCTCTCTTGTTTGTTTATCGCCCACTTTGCGCCAGAAAGAGGAAACCAGCGGATGTCGCGATAAACAACAGCAGCACTTTTAAGCTTGATCAGCTGTTGTTAGAATTTATTTAATATTAATTTCTAGTGTCAGCTGATGTTTGTTATTATGCCAAAATCAGGAACGCGTTAATCGTTACTGGGATATAGATAGGCTCATTATTCGTTACTTCGTGTGGTGGCTGTCGCGGAGCTTCCACAGATTCAGTAACATTAGCAAGTGGTCAAGCAGTCTATCTGGGTCAGATATAAACCAAGTTTAGGTGGAGTTTTTTTTTTTCTTACTGCGTACTCGCTAGCATGATGTAGTTTTTATACAGCTGGGTGGGTGCTATGATGTTACTGATGTTGAACTTTATTTTATTCATAAGGTTAGTTTGTAGAGTTGCCAACCATCCCGTAAAAAACGGAATTGTCCCGTAATCAGAGAAAATATTACGCGTTTCGTATTGAGGTGAAAAGAAACACAGTTTGTCTTGTACTTCAGCTACAATGAAAAAGACAAAGCTGGAGTTATTCTGTCTTTACGCTGCAGCTGTTTCTTCTTCTCTCATTCTCTCCCCCTCCCTCTCTCGTTTCTACTTCAATCATGAAACTGATCAATGATCAGCTGATCGGCTTTTCTCTCTTGTTTGTTTATCGCCCACTTCGCCCCAGAAAGAAGAGGATGTCGGATGTTGCGCTAAACAACAGCAGCACGTTTAAGCTTGATCAGCTGTTGTTAGAATTTATTTAATATTAATTTCTAGTGTCAGCTGATGTTTGCTGGAGCCACAGCTGTAAACCTGCTGGTCATGATATCGGTTTGGTTATGTGGTGAGAGGGAAACATGAAGATGAAACCAGGAGATTGACTGAATCATCAGAGCTGTGATGGAGAAACAGGTTTACCTTTTAGTTAACATGAATGAGTTGAAGGGAAGTTATGAACTGTTTCTAAGAGACAAATAACACCACTTTTAAAAAATAATTATCTGAGTCTTACAACAAACGATTGATAGATTGATACATATATACCATCAGAACAGTGTACATCACTGTCACAACAGTGTTTATTTTCATTCAAAGGCTTTATGATTTTTCCTATAATGGTGGACCGGTCTCTAGTCAAAATGCCCGGGACGATTTTTTTGTCCCAGTCCAACTCTGTATGCAGCTCATCTGCAGTCTGGTGTTACCTACATCTTCCTATTCAGAAGGCAGAATTTCAGAGTTCTGAGTACAATCGAAAGCACCACGACTACAGTTTTTGTGTTGGATGTAAAAAGCAGGCTAGGATAGAATCAGGTGTGGGATTTCTCTCGTGGAAATGTGCACATTATTTTTTTTCCTTTCTATTGGTAGGTGGCACAGTGCACTTGTGGCAAGTAAGCAAGCTAGAAGACTAGCAATCTTGCTGGGTATCCAGTTACGGAAGCAACACATTAACAAGAGAATTCTGAGTAAAACCAAAGTTACTTTCCCTAGTAACTAGTAACTCTGACAGTAACAAGTAACTTGAAGTAACTGAGTTACTTTTGATAGAAGTAACTAGTAATGTAACTAAGTTACTAATTTAAAGTAACTTACCCAACACTGGTTATTAACCTCTGTCTCTCTTCCACAGCATGTCTTTTATCCTGTCTTCCTTCTCTCACCCCAACCGGTCGCAGCAGATGGCCGCCCCTCCCTGAGCCTGGTTCTGCCGGAGGTTTCTTCCTGTTAAAAGGGAGTTTTTCCTTCCCACTGTCGCCAAAGTGCTTGCTCATAGGGGGTCATATGATTGTTGGGTTTTTCTCTGTATCTATGAAGCACCTTGAGGTGACTTTTGTTGTGATTTGGCGCTATATAAATAAAATTGAATTGAATTGAATTACCATGCTCGTTACCACAATAATAACGTAATTACTGTAACGCGTTACTTAATAACGCGTTAGTCCCAACACTGCTATTAACACAATTGATCTAAATTCAGACAAAAAACTTAAAATCTGAGTAGAAAAAAGTTCTATTTTTTACTGTACAAACTACAAACATGTTTAACAAATGTCAAAGGAGCTTGCAAAGAAAAGCGTCTGGACTTCTTTAAGTTGCTTGAAGACGTTTCACCTCTCATCCGAGAAGCTTCTTCAGTTCTAAGGTCAAATGGTGGGGAGTCCCAGATTTAAACCTAGTGGGAGTATCCCCCCACAGAGGGACAAAAGGACCCCCTGATGATCCTCTAATTGCCTGAGCCAAGGTGTGAAAATGGGTGTGGGTCCCAATCAGTTAGGTGAGCTCATTGTGAAACCTGGCCCCACCTTACCATGTGAATTCCTGAGGTCAGATGATCCAGGATGTGAGTGGTCGTTAAGGCGTCTGGGGAATGAACTCAAAACTGGATTACAGTTGGTGTTGTAAACCACTGCCTTTGTTCAAAGATGGTCACTCATAGTGGACATAGATGGCTTCTTTCACTCCTCTTTCAAATCATCTGTCCTCTCTGTCCAAAATGTGAACATTGGCATCCTCGAAAGAGTGACCTTTATCCTTAAGATGCAGATGGACTGCTGTGTCTTGTCCTGTGGAGGTGGCTCTTCTATGTTGTGCCATGCACTTGTGAAGTGGCTTTTTGGTCTCTCCAATGTAGAGGTCTGGGCATTCCTCGCTACACTGTACAGCATACACCACATTGTTAAGTCTGTGTTTTGGAGTTTTGTCTTTCGGGTGAACCAGTTTTTGTCTGAGCATGTTGCTGGGTCTGAAATGCACCGGGATGTCATTCTTTCGGAAAACTCTCCTGAGTTTTTCTGATACAACGGCTACATAGGGGATGACAATGTTGTTGCGTCTGTCCTTCTTATCCTCCCTCGCTGGTGTTTGATCTTCTTTTCTGTGCCTCTTTGCTGACTTTATGAACGCCGATTTAGGATAGCCGCATGTTTTGAGTGCTTCTTTTACATGTGTGTGTTCCTTCTTTTTTCCTTCAGGCTTAGAGGGAACATGTTCTGCTCGGTGGTTTAGGGTCCTAATTACTCCAGGTTTGTGTTCCAGAGGGTGATGGGAGTCAAAGAGGAGGTACTGGTCCGTGTGTGTCAGCTTCCGGTAAACTTCGATGTTGAGGTTGCCATTCTCTTCAATGTGCACAGCGCAGTCCAGGAAAGGCAAACAGTTATCCTTTGTGTCTTCCCTGGTGAATTTGATATTTTTATCCACAGCGTTGATGTGCGCAGTGAAGGATTCCACTTCTTGTGTCTTGATTTTCACCCAGGTGTCGTCTACATATCTGTACCAGTGGCTGGGTACTCTTCCTTTGAAAGCGCCAAGAGCCTTCCTTTCCACTTCCTCCATGTAAAGGTTGGCTACAATAGGTGACACGGGGGAGCCCATGGCACAGCCATGTAACTTGAAATGGGAATAGCAATTGTACATTTCTAAAAATTATGCACAAGTTTTGCAAACAACAAAGTTATATGGTACTATTTACCTAAAAATGCAGCCAAGTGCCTCAGGCATTTTTTAAATAACCATTTAAAATTATTTACAGAACAATCAGGTGTGCTGCATCAAATAAGAAGACACACAAATGATTTGTGCCACTTTAAAAAATATTTTTTGTCCACTATAAGACAGAGGAGAACAACAAAGGGATAAACCCTGCAGGTCTGAAAGCAGGAGCTACAAAGACGCCCCGGGCTGTTCAGTCACTAATTACCGTTACTGTACTTTTATTACAAGTAGGGATGGGTATCCTTTAGGTTTTATCCAATACCGGTGCCAAACCGGTACTTTTAAAACGGTGCCAGTGCTTAAACATGAAGATTAAACCAGGAGATGTCCTCACTGAATCATCAGAGCTGAACAGGTGATGGAGAAACAGGTTTACCTTTTAGGTGACATGAATGAATTGAAGGGAAGTTATGAACTGTTTCTGAGAGACAAATAACACCAGGATCCTTTTCTATGTAGCTGACAGCTGGTAATTGTGCAGGGGCAGGTCTAGCAAAGAGTTGCCAGGGGGCAGTTAGGGCATTAACAGGGGAAGGAGGGCACAAAGAAATACTTTTCTTTCTTATTCTCATTTAAAATGTCTAGCTTTTAAAAAGTAATTATCTGAATAGAAGTAACTAGTAATGTAACTAAGTTACTAAATTAAAGTAACTTACCCAACATTGGTTAATACAGAATGTCAAAATGAAAAAAAAAAACTTCCGATTTCAGATGTTTGAGGTTGTGCTGAAAATAATAATACCAAACAAGGCAGGATAAACTGTTTTTAAATGCGAAATATATAGAGGTAAAATCAAAAGTAGTCAAAAACGCCCAATTATACTCTTCACCCCCCAGAGGGTTAAATATGATGCATTTCCTACAAAACTGCTCAAAGAAGTCCTGCCATTGATTAATTCTTCGATCTTATATATGATCAACCTATCTCTAATAATCGGCTATGTACCACAGGCCTTCAAGGTGGCTGCAGTTAAAGCCATCTCTAGACCCAACAGTCTTAGCTAATTATAGGCCAATCTCCAACCTTCCTTTCATATCAAAAATCCTTGAAAGAGTAGTTGTCAAACAGCTAACAGATCACCTGCAGAAGAATGGTTTATTTGAAGAGTTTCAGTCAGGTTTCAGAGCCCATCACAGCACAGAAACAGCTTTAGTGAAGGTTACAAACGATCTTCTTATGGCCTCTGACAGTGGACTCATCTCTGTGCTTGTCCTTCTTGACCTTAGTGCAGCATTCGATACTGTTGACCATAATATCCTATTAGAGCGATTAGAACATGCTGTAGGTATTACAGGTACTGCACTGCAGTGGTTTGTATCATATCTATCTAATAGACTCCAATTTGTGCATGTAAATGGAGAGTCCTCTTCACACACTGAGGTTAATTATGGAGTTCCACAGGGTTCAGTGCTAGGACCAATTCTGTTTACATTATACATGCTTCCCCTAGGCAGCATCATTAGAAGACATAGCATACATTTTCACTGCTATGCAGATGACACCCAGCTCTATCTGTCCATGAAGCCAGATAACACACACCAATTAGTTAAACTGCAGGAATGTCTTAAAGACATAAAGACTTGGATGGCCACTAACTTTCTGCTTCTTAATTCAGATAAAACTGAGGTCATTGTACTCGGCGCTGAAAATCTTAGAAATATGGTATCTAAGCAGATTCTTACTCTGGATGGCATTACCTTGGCCTCCAGTAACACTGTGAGGAACCTTGGAGTCATTTTTGACCAGGATATGTCCTTCAACGCACATATTAAACAAATATGTAAGACTGCGTTCTTCCATTTGCGCAACATCTCTAAAATTAGAAATATCCTGTCTCAGAGTGACGCTGAAAAACTAGTTCATGCATTTATTACTTCCAGGCTGGACTACTGCAATTCATTATTATCAGGATGTCCAAAAAACTCACTGAAAAGCCTTCAGCTAATCCAAAATGCTGCAGCAAGAGTACTGACAGGGACTAGAAAGAGAGAGCATATTTCTCCTGTTTTGGCTTCCCTTCATTGGCTTCCTGTTAAATCCAGAATTGAATTCAAAATCCTGCTCCTCACATACAAGGTCTTAAATAATCAGGCCCCATCTTATCTTAATGACCTTGTAGTACCATATCACCCTATTAGAGCACTTCGCTCCCGCTCTGCAGGCCTACTTGTTGTTCCCAGAGTATTTAAAAGTAGAATGGGAGGGAGAGCCTTCAGTTTTCAGGCCCCTCTTCTGTGGAACCAGCTTCCAGTTTGGATTCGGGAGACAGACACTATCTCTACTTTTAAGATTAGGCTTAAAACTTTCCTTTTTGCTAAAGCATATAGTTAGGGCTGGACCAGGTGACCCTGAATCCTCCCTTAGTTATGCTGCAATAGATGTAGGCTGCCGGGGGATTCCCATGATGCATTGAGTTTTTCCTTTCCAGTCACCTTTCTCGTTCACTATGTATTAACAGACCTCTCTGTATTGAATCATATCTGTTATTAACCTCTGTCTCTCTTCCACAGCATGTCTTTTATCCTGTCTTTCTTTTCTCACCCCAACCGGTCGCAGCAGATGGCCGCCCCTCCCTGAGCCTGGTTCTGCCGGAGGTTTCTTCCTGTTAAAAGGGAGTTTTTCCTTCCCACTGTCGCCAAAGTGCTTGCTCATAGGGGGTCATATGATTGTTGGGTTTTTCTCTGTATCTATGAAGCACCTTGAGGCGACTTTTGTTGTGATTTGGCGCTATATAAATAAAATTGAATTGAATTGAAATTGAATTGAATAGCTGTAGAATGTAAAAAACTGTAGAATAACAGAACAGCTCCACAGACAATGAAAAAAAAGAAAACCAACAGCAGCGTGACATTTGTTACAGAGATTTGAGAAAGCTGGAAACATTATGTGTCTTTTCTCAGGTGTAATATAAAGCCTATGTATGAGTTTAAATTGCCTCTCCCAAATAGAAATGGATGCAGATTCCTTAAAAGTTGACAACACAACTCATCCCAAGCCTCAGCATCTATCACGCCTACATATGATTCCCATTGGCTCTTGATTTTGTTAGAGTTATCCATTCTAAGATCAGAGAGAATGTTATAAATCTTTTTTAGTTATACATTTTGGTTGAGTATGATGGATTCTGTAGGAGAGACCCCAAACCCTCCATTAAAATCCTTCAATTTAGAAATAATAAAGTTCTTTATCTGAAAGTACTTCCAAAAATCCTTATTGGTCAGACCAAACTTGATTGTCAATTGATTAAATCTAAGAAAAGAGCTCCCATGAACAAGATCACCCACTATATTAATCCCTTTTTGAGACCGGTCGGCAAAACCAGCCCAAAGACCAGGTAAGAAGTCAGGGTTTTCATGAATAGGAGTAAGAAGGGAGAAACAATTACCATATACTTCCAGGTGCCTGACTTTGTGCCAAATAGTGAACATATTTTTTAACAGCATATTATCTTGTGTGGCTTTATCTATAGAAATATATAGCAGGTTCTGCAATGGAATGCCCTTTAAAGGAGTGGACTCAGCACTCCGGTAAATGAAATCAGGATCACCTATAAACTATTCTGTGAGAAATTTAAACTGTGCAGCCCAGAGGTATTGTGGGAGGGAGGGAGCGGCAAGACCGCCTTTCTGAACCGCGTTGATATGCGCACCTCTGCCTCCTTCATTTGAACCTCCAATGCATATATATTAGCTGCGCATGTTTCCAGTCTTTTTAGAACAGGGTCAATCTTCTTCTCAAAGGAGGCCTCCACAGCCTTCAGCACCTCCGCTGTTATTGTCTCCACCAGCTTTTTGGTGTCCACTTGGCAGAGGGGTGAAAATGATGGGGAGCCTGTACCGTTGCAGCTGGTCGCTCAGCGGAGGGTGGTTTTCTCCAGATTTGCCCAATTTTGGACCAAGGTTGAGCTTCTTCTGGGTGCTTGGCATCATATGAAGTTTGAAGGTGGAAATAAAACAGAGACTTTAACTGAATTAGACATATATAAAAGCCTAAACGAATGCCAAGCTGTAGGAGCGGGCAAAAAGCACTCTGCCATTAATGTCACGTGACCCCCAGCTAACATGCTGGAGGTCTTTATTGTAGGGGTGAGTGGAATTCTCAAAATAAAAGCTTTTCGAAAACCTGTTGTTCTGGGAATCCATCCTACCTCACAAACCATCCTGTTGTTTCTGAGCATATGCTGTGCATGCGCTCAACACAAAACCCAAATTTACTTCATTTTTTTAACCCATTGTGAATATTTCTTATGGTTAGGGTTAGGGTTATGTTAAGAGATATATTCTAAAACACTTCTTCAGTAGAGAATCAGAGAGGAGAAACACACAGAATTTCTTGCTAGCAAGGGCAGCCCCAAGAGTGAATCTCAGAGACTGACCCTGAGGACTTGCCCTGGTCCTTTATTTATACACTTCAGTGAGCGTTTGTTCCATACATTGAAATGTGGGGGTGTATGTGTGTGTGTGTGTGGGTGTGTGTGGCCAGAGTGTGACCCCATGAATGACTTCCCTAAAACTGCTGGTCTGGAAAGTCCAGCAGTCCACCTAAACAAAAAGCACTTAAACTAGAAACAGATATAACCACGTTAATCCTACCGTAAAACAATAAAACAAGGTACGAACTTTCCCATGCTCCCAGGATGTGGGGGTGAAAGCCAGAACACCCTGGAATGTTACAGACTTCCTAGGATGAGACATGCATTCAATAAACACAAATGGTTACATGCAGTATTCTACCATATACAAACTTATATCATTAAAAGATTATACTGACTACTAAGTACAATTTTCCATTGACAGGTTAGGATTAGGTTCAGTCAGAAGTTACCGTCAAATTATAATACGGGTAGGACGATTTGCCATAGTAGGAAGGTTTCTCAGAATACTGGTCGTGGTCAGGTTGTGTGTCTGCTCTCCTCTGATGGTTGCTTCTCACCGCCATAAGCTGCTTCACGTCTTGCCTAGCAGCATGCTGGCAACCCTAAATGTATGCATAAAAGAGTCTCACATGGGCCCCCATGTGACAGTGACATGCAATAACTCAAAATATTTTGTGCTATTTTACTTTTTACCCCAGAGTTCTTCCCTGGGGGTGGAAGGCTGTATATATATTTTAAAAATTCCCCTCTCGTCCCTGCAGGTATATATGTGTGTTTTTATGCCGGGTGATAGATATAGACACACAAAGAGGAGTCTGACTTTTGATTTGCTCTGTTTAAACATGCACAGACACAGATGTCCACTGTGGTCAGTTAGTCTGTTAGTGGTTGTTTTTGGGGTGGTACAGAATGCACGGGGTGTCTCAGCTTCTAATTGAATTGGACTGTGAAGTCTGCAGCTTTTTTCACACTGAAATGAGCACACTAAAATCCAGTCACTTGTGGAGTCCAGCCTGCAGGGTGGCTCGCCTGTGTCGCCCTGCAGATGAAATATGAAGGCGTGTCTTCTCCGAGCAGGCGAGGGAACACTGCAGCTGTGGGAACATTAACAGCACTGACCTCAATGTCACCAGTTCAGAAACAGAGAGCTGCATTGATGCTACCTCTCTCCCATGTGTCTGTTTGAAAGCCGCTGCTGAAGCAGATGAAAGAGTCAGTTTGTTTGTGAGGACTTCAGGTGCCTCATATAGAACAGGACGTCATACAGTGACACCGAGTCCACATAATATCTGCATTTCCAGTGAAACCAGCAGCTCCTTCACACGTCTGGAACCTCCTGTCCCTTTATCACAGTGTAGATGCTCCCCCTGGTGCACACAGTGACTTTACAGCAATGGGTTAAACAGATGTGTGTTCATAAAGCTGTGTGAATGGCTCAGGTGTGAAACTAGAAACCAGGCTCGTCAGCAGCTTTGTGGCATTGCGGTTTCTCAGCATGATTTGGCTGTGAGCGCCTGAGCTCTGCTTCCTGTTTCCTGAGTGCCAAATTTAATCTAGAGTTGCATCATCATCGTTGTCTCCAAACGCATTACAGTGAGGAAGAGAGACAGACAGACCTCATGTTACAACTCTTTGTTTCACTAATGGCTGCCTGGGCTGTGTCCAAAACTGTGACTGTTCCTGTGGAGGCTTCTTCTGTGCTTTGTGAAAATGAATAAAATCTGTGCTTTAACAGGCTGTGCTGGGCCTGGTCTTACCTCCTAAACACTCCTGAGCCTGGGACATTTCTTTGTTTTAAAGGAAGTAATCTTTAAGGAAGGAAGGAAAGGAAGGAAGGAAATGAAGTAATTATTTAAGAGCTTCTAATTCCATTCCAGATATCCTCCCCTGTCGTCTTCTTAATGAATCGCTCCACGTTATTGGGCCAGGGATATAGTACAGTATATTTTAGTATAATTTACTTTTATTAAATGTTTTTTTGTCATCAGGCTGTGTACCAGCTGAAGCCTATTATTAAAAATGGCAAGTTTTCAGATCGCTTTGGACTTTTGTGGTGATCATACATTCATTCATCTAAACTGGAGCATGCTGTTGGTCCTGAAGGCTCATGTCTGTCAGAAAGGCTGTTTTCTGTTCTGTAGCCATCGCAGAATCCTCCTCTTCCTTAGCCCGTGTTTTCTGTGGTGTACCACAGGGCTTTGTTTTGGGTCCTACTCTGTTTTCATCACACCTGCTGCTGATTTTCAGGAAGTTTGCTGATGAAATCCAAATTTATTTCCCGGTTATTTTGATGTCTCTGTTGAAGTGTCTACACAATATCAAAGACAGGTCCTGAAAAAAATGATTGTGGTGCCCCTCTGGATGATTTCACTGATACCCTTGTGCCTTGTGTTTCTAATTGTTCTCTGATGGTTAGAAGTCTCAGAGTGTTTTCAGAGTGTCCTCTTTGTATTTTAGTCATGAACACTCATCTCTCCATTAGAAGGCATGACAGCAGGTTTACTCTGGATAAAGATTTTTTTTTTTTTTGCTTTAACCTGTGACTTAGACAAAGAGCACTGAGATTGCGCAGCCAGATGATGCGAGAGCGGCAGAGGACTCAATTGAAGGGTGGAGGGGATTGGGGCCTCGCAGACTCTGAAATGATGGCTGCTGCCTTTCCTGCTCTCTCTACATCTGGCCCGACCTCTGCACACTTGTGAATCAGCAACAGGTTCATCCTCAGCCTTCATCAGCTCAGAGTCTGTGCAGCTGCTTTTAGGAATCAGTCTCAGATCAGTTCTGTGAGCAGCCTCCTCTCACTGCTGTTTCATAATCTGCAGCGTCAGCAGAAAGAACTGCAGCGATCTGACACACACACACACACACACACACACACACACACACACACACACACACACACACACACACACACACAGCTGCATAAGTGTGATGAATAACAAACTGCACCCTTCATTAAACGGCTCTGACATCATCATGCTTCCATTTTCTTATCCTGTACTCCTGTACCACTGTACCAACTGTCATGGAACGCCCTTGCTGAGGATACGCTCAGCGTGAATGCAGACATCGCTCTGATGATCAATAATCTGTCTTTACCTCCATCTTCAGCTGCTCTCCAACTAGCGTTTCCTGTTTCTCCGTCAGGGTGCTGTTTTAATGACACATATTGTCTGTCTGTGAGGCGTTAATAATTATAATTGATATTGTTATTTGTACTCAGACTGCTTGTACAAACCCAGATTTTATATATTCCATATATGAATGTAAAGACTGAACCTGCTGCAGCAGCTTTCCTCTGACCTCAGTTAAAATGATTCAGAATTAAATTCATTAAGCATATTGATTTTAAACCAAATTTAACAAGATTTTGCTGCTGAGTGCAAATATTTATCATTATTAAGGCTGGGCTAAAATTCATATCGTGATATAATTTGAAGCATGTGCGGTAACGATATATATCACGATATATTCTTTTCTTCTGTATAACGTATTTTCCACACTATAAGGCACACTTAAAATCCTTTAATTTTCTCAAAAATTGAGAGTGTGCCTTATGTATGAATTCTGGTTGTGCTTACTGACCTTGAACCGATTTTGGCGTGCAGAAATCTGCTAAAAATGTTTTAGTACAACTTTGGTAAGCTGCACTGCTTGATGGATTGTCAGAGCATTACGGCTGCCGTAGAGAGGAGCTTTGCGGAGTAATATGGGTCCAAAACTCCGTCTGTTTCAGGTCCCAAAGTCAAACAAACACTAAGAGTTAAAAACGGTCTAAATTCTTTCATCTTTAATTAAATCATCAGCATTGCTGCTTTATGGGGTGTAACAATTAAGTTTTACATCCATGCATCCATGAAAACAGAATTTATTAAAAAGTTAACAGGAAGTAAGCTCGCTAGTTTACACCTAAACATGATATACCATGTTCTGACTGAGAGATTTTTGAAACGAATTAAAACGTACAGCTCTGCTATCACTTCCAACATAAATGAAGACAGAAAACTAAACAGCAGTGGCGTTTGCAGGGTTACTGAAGTTGGACTACCTGGTATATAATGTTGTGCTACGTGATTGCTAGTGACACAGCTATGTTAGCATAACATAAACAGTGAAGCTGGAGAATGAATGCTAACTTTTTTTCCACTCGATAAAAGTTAACGTGAGGGATTCTGGTGGTCAGGGACAAATCCAATCGCATAGCAGGATGCTATTACACGGGCCGAACTTCAGTCAGGAGATCAACTGAGATTATTCATCCACAATACAAGGTTAGTTATTAATATACTGCAACAACATGGGAATAGAGCAGCTGTGAGAGAATTCAACATTAATGAATCAATGTTACGGAGGTGGAGGAAGCGCAGTTTTTGGCTTTCCCCATATTACAAGAGTGCTTCATCTCTTTGCTATGACTGTCGCCCGCCATAATTTCCAGATGATAATGGTTTTAGCAATGGCGATGCTTTCGACCAAAACCGGCGCAGCTTGATGACATCATCAACAAGCGCTATCGCGATATAGTCAAAATCTCTATCGTTGGCCAAATTTATATCGTTTCTATCGTATATCGTTTATATCGCCCACCCCTAATCATTATCATTATTAATTTACCTGTTCCTTATTTAGTGGGTGTGGAGCTCTCTCAGGATGTTTGTTAACGTCAAGCGTCAAAAACATTTTAAACAGCTCAAAAGTGTGTCACAGTTAACTTTACATTAACGGTCATATTGTAATAATATGTGAAGTTATTGAGTCCATCAGCAGAGTGAAAACTGACTTCAGTACTACTTAGTAAGATGAAATAGGTTTTTGCACATCAATGTTTACTAATGTGTCCTTCCTACTGACACGTGATGATGTCACATGAAACACACACATTCGCGTTCACTCAGATTTCTGCTTTATTGATCGACATGCAGCATCAGGAGCGATGATCAAAGTCCGACATCAATAACTCTAAACACACACGCTTCAGCTCCTCACGAGCAGCAGCATCCTCTCTGACGGCTTCAGTCACAAACCAAACAGGAATTCTCCGAATAAAAACTGCGTTACAGTTCCTGCTCGGCCCACCGCCACCCATGCACATGCAGGAAACATTCTCACCGTCAAAGTTAGGAACAAGAAGGCACCGCGACGACAAGGAGGGACCAAGCAGCCCAACTGTGGTTCTTAAATGCCAGGGTCAGAGGTCACGGTCTGTGATCCATGGTCAGAGGCAAGAGTGTTCTGGGGCAGGCTGAGGACAAAGGGCACCAGGTTGCCGCGGGCCCCGGCGGGGGCTGGTAGGGCCTCGGGCAGGAAGCCGGCCCCCTCCTCGCCGACGTGGAACTGCAGCGTGCGGCTGCGGTTGACGCAGTAGATCCGGTCGCCGAGCACAGCGCAGCGGAATGGCAGTGCGTTCTGCAGCGGAATGGTGGCGGCCTCGAGCCACACCTTTACCACTGTGCTGTACCTGTGCACGCTGACCTCGGCACGTTCGCGGTCCACGTCAAAGCGGTAAATGAGGCCGCGGTGCGCGACCATGTCGGCGGAGCGGCGGTGGCTCTCGTTGAATGGGCACTCCTCCCACTCATCGCGGCGGGGGTCGTAGCGCAGCAGGCGGTAGAAGAGCGACCCCCCCGAAACAAACAGCTGGCCATCGCACGCCGTGGCCTCGTGCGCCACCGCGAATGAGCCTTTGGGCAGTGGCGCCACATGGCTCCATCTGTCGGCGCGTGGGTCGTAGCGCTCCACACTCAGCAGGCAGCCCCCACCCACTGCATACAGCAGCCCGTCCACACCCACCAGTCGCAGCTGGCAGCGCGGCTCGCTCAGCGGCCGCACGCCACTCCAGCACCTGCTCAGCGGGTCGAAACACAGCACACTGTCCTGGGCCTGTCCCCCCCGCAGCCCACCGGCCACGAACAGGTAATTGAAGAGAGTGCACATTCCAGAGCCGGTGGGCGGGGCCTCTTCCGGGAGGCGGGTCAGCTCCTCCCAGCGCCGCGCACTCGGGTGCAGGAAGAGCACGCGCCGCGGGCTGCGCGCCTCCTCCCCGCTCTCCGCCACCGCCAGCACCCCCTCCCCCGCCTCTAGCCCCGCCCACTTCGTCCTCCTGCTCAGGATCAGTGCGCGCTCCGCGGCGCTCAGACGGCCGTAAAGCGCGGGAGCACGCAGCACCTCCAGGTAGTGTGCGCTCATGTAGTTGTACACGCGCTCCTGCTCATCCTCTGCACGGTCCCGCTTTGCTCTCCTCAGAAGCTCGTGGCAGTCCTGCACGCTGATTCGCGTTCCCTCGGAGGCTGAGCCGGGCTTGCAGCGCGTGCCCGCGGCCGTGTTCAGGTCCTGGTTCTGGTCCATGGCGGCTCTGACGGTGACGTGTCTGCAGATCACACCCTCGGCTGCTGCCTTTGTACAAAGAGCTCCGTGCCCGCGCGCACCCCCTCCTCTCTGGACTCCGTTCACGCGACAACGTCTCTGGACACCGTGGGGAGGACCGAGTGGCACGCCCTGCAGCAGTCCCGTTATCAGCGCCGTGAGAACGCGCGGGGTTCACCTGTGTGAGAACGCCCTCAGATACATGCTGCTGCACAAGCCCGTCTCTGTGACGTCATCAGCGCTGTTTGAGAAGGGAAAAAAATGAGACCGAGCGAAAAAAAACCCACGATGTGGGACGGAGAGACCCTGCAGGTCCAACTGCTGTCAGACTCAACAATAAAGACTTTACAGATGACCACACACATGCAGACAGACAGACAGACAGACACACACACACACACACACACACACACACACACACACACACCTATCTAATACACCTGATAGCCTTCGCCCAGTCTCCCTGATGTGCAATATTACAAAGTGCAATTTATCTGATGCAACATGAGCAATTCTCGGGTGAAACTATTACTGCTGGGCACAATGTGCAGTTTTTCTGGTGCATTTCTGATGCTGTTGTTTACGTACATCTATGTATATTTTTACAGGTATCCTTATTAAATTTTTAGATTTTATGCTGTACATTCTTTGGACCATACATCCGAACATTTTATTTTACACTGCCAGGAACATTGTATTTGATTCTTTTTTATTTTATACAATTCTATTGTTTTTCTTAATTTTTGCTGCTCTTAACTTTGTACTGTCCACTTTCTGACAACATGTGACAACATGTGGGACTAATAAAGGTTTATCTTATCTTAAACAAAAGCTGAGCAGGTGGTGAAGCATCAGGTATGAAGCTTTAGAGGTATGATGTCACCTGATAACGTCACACTTTCAGACCTGCTGCAGGTCAAGGGTCAGGTGAGTTCAAACAGGCAGCATGAGTGATGAAGACATAAATCCTAATGATGGGGAATATCTGCGTGCAGACTGTTCTCCCTGTGATAACAGTCACACCTTGAGCAGCTGCTCAGGGTCTCCCCTCGCCTCCTGGTGCGGGCAGCTGACTTCACTGGATGACCTTCCTGTTCTCCGTCCATCAGATCCAGTGACAGGTGTGCCTGCACTTCAGGAGCTCACAGGTGGCTGTGTCGTATCTGATGTGAGCTCACCTCCAGTGGTGTGTCTAGAAACTTTTTGTTTGGGGGGCCAGGTAGGGGCACAGATTTGGAGAAGGGTGGCAGATGTAATTGGCAGATAATGTTAAAAGAAATCTACCAAACCTTAACCATAATTCAATAACCACATAAACCTAATAACTGAATTAGCTTTTAACTCTTATTAGAATGAGATTTTAACCACTATGGTGCAAAGTTTTTAGATACTGTGTTGATAAAGTACAAGAGATACAATCAGTGCTCTGTCAGTGTTTACTCAGCATTCAAGGACAGCAATATGTGCATAGTATTTTTCCTGACATATAGTGCACATATGTTTTGGGCAAAAACATCTTTGAATATTGAAATACAAACATTTTTAACATACAATTGGCAAATTAGCCAATGCAAAACTTTATCTGCCTATTAAAAAAAGAAGATAATCTTCTCACAAACTGTTGTTTGATTTTGAAACAGGAAAAAAGTGGGGAAAAAATGAAAAGACTAACATTTGAATGAAACCTGAAAGCAAGTAAATACTTTCTATGCTGCCTTATGGAAAACTTTGGTAATATTGATGTATGAAGAACAACACTGGCTGATGATGAAATACAGTCAGCTGGCATGGTAACACTGCCAGTATTAACCTGCAGAGCTGGACTGGGACAAAAAATTGGGCATTTTCACTACAGACCGGCCCACCAGGTATTAAAGCCATAAAGCTTTTGAATGAAAACAAACGCTGTTGTGACAGTGATGTACACTTGTTGGTATATGTATGATTTCTATAAATTTTACGTCAGATAAAAACTTTGTTCGCAAGATTCAGATAATTATTTAATAAAAGCTAGATATTTTAAATGAGAATTAGAAAGAAAAGTACTTCTTTGTGCCCCCTTCTCCCTGTTGATGCCCTACCTGATCCCCTGGCAAAACTTTGCTAGACCCGCCCCTGCACAGTTACCAGCTGTCAGCTACATAAAAAAGGATCCTGGTGTTATTTGTCTCTCAGAAACAGTTCATAACTTCCCTTCAACTCATTCATGTCACCTAAAAGGTAAACCTGTTTCTCCATCACCTGTTCAGCTCTGATGACTCAGTGGACTCCTGGTTTCATCTTCATGTTTCCCTCTCACCAGATAACCAAACCGATATCATGACCAGCAGGTTTTACAGCTGTGGCTCCAGCAAACATCAGCTGATACTAGAAATTAATATTAAATAAATTCTAACAACAGCTGATCAAGCTTAATGTGCTGCTCTTGTTTAGCGCGACATCCGCTGGTTTCCTCTTTCTGGTGCAAAGTGAGCGATAAACAAACAAGAGAGACGATCAGCTGATCATTGATCAGTTTCATGATTGAAGTAGAAACAGGAGAGAGAGGGGGAGAGAATGAGAGAAGAAGAGTCAGCTGACAGCATAACGACAGAATAAATCCAGCTTTGTGTGTTTTTCATTGTAGCTGAAGTCCGGGACAAACTGCATCTCTTCTCAGCTCAATACGAAGCGCGTAATATTTTTTCTGAATGAGGGACGATTCCATTTTTTAAGGAGCCGTTGGCAACTCTACTAACTAACCTTATGAATAAAATAAAGTTCAGCATCAGTAACATCATAGCACCCACCCAGCTGTATAGAAACTCCGTCATGCTAGCTAGCACGCAGTACGAGTGATTGTAACTGACTGTAAAAAGTCAGCACAACGAAAATAAACTCCACCTAAACTTGGTTTATATCTGACCCAGATAGACTGCAGGTCATAACTTCTTACCTGAAGTTCAGTTCACCTGACACTCGGACTGGCGGCTGCCTCTGGTCTCTCCTCCTCCTGCCTCCCCTTCCCTCATCCACCTGCTGGCCTCTGTGGAAGCTCCGCCATAGCCACCACCAAACAACTGACTTATTTTTACACATCGGCCAGCATCTGGACAATCCACCACCTCTCATTGTTTATACTGTTACAAAAAAAAAAAGTAATCAGCCCACCGGGCCACCGGTATACCCGATGGCCAGTCCAGCTATGTTAACCTGTTAATTAAAAAATTGTTTTCTGCGGTGCCATCTTTCGTGCTTGGCTCTCCTACCTTTGCTAACATGATGCTCATAGTGCAGAAGCCGATGCTGCATTCACTTACACTCGGATATCTGAGCTTCACTGTGAAAACATAATCGTACATTTGATATTTCTTGGAATTTTATTGTTTTAACTTCGGGGTGGCACCTGGGGTGGCCAGTCTGGTTGGGGGGGTGGCCTGTGCCCCCCCAGGCCATCCCGCTGGACACGCCACTGCTCACCTCTAAAGTTTCTTTTCACACACAGACCTCAGATCAGCCGATCACGCTGTGTAACAGGATCTCTAACAGGAATCCTAGTACAGACCGTCCCTCCCAGGTAGGGATGGGTATCGTTTAGGTTTTATCCGATGCCAAACTTTTGAAATGCTTAAACAGTGCTCGAACCGGTGCTTAAAGAATGGAGAACACAAACTTTGTCCAAAAACCTCTCATGTTTAGCTGTTTTTTTGTAAAAAAACAAAAAACAAAGTTAGACTTTTCTGCAGCTGTAGGGCATATATGGTATCACTCTTGGTTGGAAGCAGTGCAACCAAACAAGAAGACAGCTGCATATAACTATGACGGTGTTTGCTAGTTTAACTTACATGCATCAATGTAATAATGTGGTTAGCGTACTCAACGTAAATTACACACGAACAACATTAAGCTACTCACGCAGAGAAGAACGGCTGCTGCTGCCATCATCATCCGTCATCATTTCTGCTACACTGGCAGGGCTAGAGGCCAGGACTCTTCTCTTCGGGTTCTTGGGGGATGTTGCTAACAGGCACCAGGTACGGTGCATTTCTTGGGCATTTTTAATCTGTAGCTCTGCTCTAATAGAACGTACGTAACTGGGCCCGCCTACTATCCTTGGAAACGTAAAATCATTGGCTAGAATCTGAAGTGTATCACATCACCGAAATAAAGCACCGAAATGTGCGCTGCTTTTCGGTCTGGTTACTACCGTTTATGTCAGAACGGCACCGGATACCGGTACCCATCCCTACTTCCAGGTACCCTGGCCCCTCCCCCTTCCCGCAGTGTAGAAACCTGCTGGGAGTTACCTGGCTCCAGGTGTGAGTTTGAGCAGACACAGACATGAGCTCATCATCTGAGCGGTTAGCAAGCCATTGGCTCCTCCTGCTGTTCAACACTCAGAGTCACAGCTGTGTGCAGATGTGCTGAACCTCGCTCAGAGAGACACAGAAAGCAGCAGCAGGTAAGTTGTCAACACACAGGAGTGGGTAAAGACCCACAGTAACACAGAGAGACCCCAACAATCAGACAATCCCTTTGAACAAGCACTTTGGTGACAGTGGAGAAGAAAAACTCTCTTTTAACAGGAAGAAACTTCCAGCAGAACCAGAGATTAGTAATAACTACTGATTAAATGCAGAAAGGTGTAGGACCATCACTTGGTCTCGGCTCTGAGCTGTGCCCTTATTGGACGGACATGTTTGGGTTCTGTGGGCGCTAGGGATGGGTATTGATAAGATTTTCACCATTCCGATTCCATTTTTGATTCTGTTTAACGATTCGATTCTTTATCAATTCTCTTATCAATTCTTATTTTTAAAAAAGGAGAACACTAAGGTCGATTAGCTTAGAACTTTGTTTTATACGTTCTCTTTGAACAAGATAGAAATTTAGGAGTAACATGGCCTTGCAAATCCAACAGTGAGATCTTGAGAGATCCACAGCCTACGGCTCTTCAATGGGGTGTCACAGGGTCCCCAGGAAAAAAAATTGTAAATGTAAAATAAATATTCTTCTGTAGCAATAACAAAGTATAACATAAATTATTCTGTAGCAATGGTAAATGGTAAATGGACTGGTTCTTATATAGCACTTTTCTACTCATCTGAGCACTCAAAGCGCTTTACACAACTTGTGCATTCACCCATTCAGACCCATTCGCACAAGCACATCTTTCTAAGTGCTTTATCGCTAACATTCACACACATTCATACTCCGATGGATGCATCGGAGAGCAATTTGGGGTTAGTATATTGCCCAAGGATATTTGGCATGCAGACTAGGGGAAGCCAGGAATCGAACCACCAACCTTCCGATCAGTAGACCTGCTCTGCCGCCTGAGCTACAGCCACCCACCCACAATTACACAAGAATATCCAGTAATGTCCCTGCCTACAATTAAACACATTCACTTACCGAAAATCGGGGGCATCTGCTGTGGCAAATGGGTGCAAGCCTTTTACCACAAACTTAGTCACTGCTCGGTGAGATTCGTCTATCCTGGCCTGAAAGGAGGCGCTACCAGTGAGTACTGCAGTGAGAACTGCCAGCATCTGAGCCAGCCAGACTCTGTCTGTCTCTCTCATCATTGTCACCTAAATGGCAGGTTTTGTAATGAGGCAGATCGCGCTAACATAATATGCACTGTTAGTTGATTATTTACCTGCCGCATTAATGGGAGAGGACATGTAAACGTTACCGCTGCTGCTGGGTTGAGATTCACGAGTCCGGAGCGGAATTAAAAACACGACATTCATTTGAGGTTATCACGTTTTTTGTGAGCAAATGCTTTTGCATATTTGTAGTGTTTCCTCCCTTAAATGAAATATCTACTTTGCAAGTATTGCAAGTTGCCCTGTTGTCATCCGTTCTCGTAAAGTATAATCAAACTTTTGAGCGTTTGAGCCGCTTAGTCGCCGTGTTTCCTGCCAGGTAAATGACGCTCCGCAACGTGGTGACGTCATTCGGGGCGACTGGAATCGATAAGGGAATCGTTGGCAAACAATTCCAAGGAACTGAAACAGTGGGAACTGGTTCTCAACAAGAACCGGTTTTCGATTCCCATCCCTAGTGGGCGCCATCTCTGCTGAGTACTTTTTCACTTTTACTAGTGTAAAGAAGTTGTATCACTACTTCAACTTTAATTACAGTATTTGAAACACTAGTATCTGTACTTCTACTCCAGTCCTGAATGTTGGTAATCTCGTCACTTCTGCTGACGACCCAGACTCACCTTTATTAACACTCACAGGTGTGAAACGTCACCAGGCCACTGAGCTTTAATCAGAGATGAGCGCTTCACTGCAGACACATTTAAGCTCCCCCTGTGCGCTCTCTGTAAGGTCAAAGGTCATGAGATCCAGCAGTTCCTGCAGATAATCAGAGCAGATGTTGGATCAGATGTGATGTCTGAGACTTGATTGGAGCTCAGGTTTGTTTATCACAGCACTAAAGTCGTTGTTGTCCTCCTCCTCCTCGTCTTCATCAGATTAAATATGGATGCTCTTGTTGGTTTTCTCGCTGCATCAGCCTTCGCCGTAGCTGACTTCCTGTTTGATCAGACGTGCCTTTAAAGCGGTGACAGCTCAGTTCAGCCAGAGTTCAGCTGATGCATTGGAATGAACAAATTTTAATGGCAGAACTTGGAGACGAAGAGGAAGACAAGCTGCTCGCTGTCCTTATAGCGACATCACCACGATGTTCAAACACAACCTTTCATCACTGAGCTGTCAGGAACCTGAAGTCTGCAGCTCAGACTGAAACGTCAAACTGCTGCTCCACTTCTTCAAAGACCGCTGCCGTCAGCACACAGAACACTCTGCAGACTCTGAATGACTCCAATAAATGGTGATGGCGTCCAGCATCAATGCTGAGCCGATCCAAATCGCTCCACATCAGAGGCTGGAAGCAGGCCGACTGCCTCACTGTTACGTTTTTATTGTTGCTGGACGTCAAAGGTGAAAGTGCTGGTCCAGCCTCAACGATTAAAGACGATCCACACAGAACCAAGAGGAGACACACTTCCACTGTCAGGACTCACCTATACCATCACTAAAAGGACAGAGGTCAGACTGTATGGAAAGGCAAGAGAGCCGGAGCTGCAGACACATCTGATTAAAATGACACAAAACCAAAATGGTGTCTTTGCCACAAACTAAAGTTTTAATGTGCCTGTCTTCTTACAGTAACGTGTTCGTGTTACCTGTGCAAACCTGTGAATATTCAGTCATAAGCTCCTCCCACATTTCTGACCGACAGGTGTCAGACTAACTGACTAACTCCTGAGATTTGCCTGTTTGTCTGTAACTGCACCACCTGAAGTCTGAACGCACCATCAATCCATCCACCTGTGCTGGACCTTCACCCTGCAGCAGCATCACTGGCTCGTACACTTCCTGGTTCAGCTCTGGTTGGCTGTTTGAGGTCAGGGCTGACCTTGGTAACCACTGGTTGCCAAGGCAACATGTAACGACTTGTCAGCGAGACTTTAAAAGTGTGACACAAACCGGAAACAGAGGATGTTCCCCTTCAAAGTAAAAGCATCAGGATGAGCGATTTCGGAGTGTTCGCTCCCGACTGCGTGTGAAGTTTGCACTGTGTGAACATTCGGGGTGAGCTAACCAAAGTAACCTGCAACCGCCACACACAATCGGACTGACAGTTCAGCAGTAGCACCGAGACCATGGCGTGCTTTTACAGCGACTGTAAGTTATTGAAACATCATGTGGTTGTCATCTGTGACACTTCACAGATCTGGATCCCTTTGACATCAGAATCCGAATCTTTTATTAATACCTAATTTATGAAACAAATGAAAACGTTCACTGATCTTAAATGCAAAGACAAAATGTTACATAATCAAATCTGGAATCTCTGAAGCGGCTCTGCTTATATTAATGATTATTGTGAAATGTTTCCATGTATTTGTACTATTAATTATTAATAATGCTGTTTCCTTGTGTCTTTAAAGCCTAACCAGGGTCCAGGTCTCATATACATATGCACTGATTAAAGCAACGTTAACATATCGCTCCTGTTGTATAAATCAATACAAAAAGGCATCCACCATTTCCAGTTCTTCTTTGTGTAGTGTTAGCAGCGTGTTCCTCCAGATCATGGCAGCAGTCAACGGGTGACCACGGGCTTCGTCTAGCAACCACTCGCCAAACGGTCGGGGTCTGTGTGACTGAGACCTGGACACAGCATATCTGTCCTCACATGTCCATCTTTAAACCCAGGCCATGCTCACATCACGGGTCAGCTGTGTTCACAAATATTCCTCTCTGTGAACATCTGTCTGTGATGGCGGCGTCAGACACACCACACAAATCTATGCAGTGACACAAAAACCATCAGTGATGCTGAGTGAAATCGTCTCTTTAAACCCAGGTCACAGTTTATAATCAACTGACAGCGAGCGTTTCCACTGCAATCAGGTCAGGTGACAAATGCTAATTACGAGCCATCAGTGAGGAAGAGTGGAGGAGGTGAGGTTGTTTCCACCTCCTGAACGACGGCTAATTTAGCAGAAACGAACTGATAAAAAGCTTTTTCATCTGTGTTGCCATGGCTGCGTGAAGCCTGGTCAAATGAATTAACAGGAGCCTTTGATTTAGAGCAGGAAGATTATTACTCAAAGGTGAAGAGAAAAAGTCAAGGAAACAGGGAAACTCCACTGAGCAGGAGACAAACGGACGCTCGGCCTCCGCGATGTGATTAGACAGAGGCCAATGGCTCACATGCCTTCAGAGGGAGCTGTGATCTAATCCTTTCAGGCCCTGCCCACAAACACTGAGCTGAGGCAGAGACTGAAGGTCAGTCTGGTGCAGATCTTTGGCGGTGCAGGTGGAGCTGGTTGGATGTGAACTTCACATAAACGAACATGTTTGAAGCAGAGCCGATGACACCTGTCTGCACACCTGTGGGCATGCTCAGTCCGGCCTCACGTCCTCTTGTCTGACATTTGTAGACGTTTTACCTCCTCATACTTGACCACTGCCACCGAGGTGTGAAGTCACATGACAGAAAGTGAAATGTCAGGCGTGTGAGAGACCTGGAGATGAGAGGAGCAGAAACTGTCGAGGAGCAGGAGGGGAGGAGAAGGAGGGGAGGAGGGCGAGAGGAGGAGGAGGGGAGGACAAGAGAAGGATGGGGAGGATAGGAGGAGGAGAAGGGGTGGAGTAGGAGGAGGCAGGCAGGAGGAGGAGGAGGAGGAGTGTTTCCTGAATGATGATGTCTCTTGTATGGAGGACTTTAAACAGGCGACCTGATGAAGCTGAGCTCTGTTGGGTCAGGTTTGATTTACAGACTGGCCGTATGCTGACGTGCGATTGGTAAGTGCTGCAGTGTAACGAGTCCACCAGCTCAGCCTGGAGCACAAAAAGAGTTCACCAAATAACAAAAACATGAGATGAAATCTTTGAATCTTTATTCATGTTCCTGATGCTGCCTCTGCCCCGACCCACGCACTCCTCTTTTTTTTTTTTTTTTTTTACAAATAGTTAGAAAACTGTACAATACAAAAACAAAGAAAAGGAAACAGACGGTTAACACGCCACATAAGCAGAGCGATTTCATCAATTTAAAGAAAAACACGAAACCTGACGAACAAAAACAAGAACACAATACAGAACAATGCTTCATGCAGCCACTTCAGAAAGGGCCTGAGACGGGAAACGTCGTCCACTCTCTACGCACTGAGTCTGAATCTGAGTGTGTCAGTTCCTGCTGCATGTCACACGTGTGATGGAATTCTGCAATGTGAAATTTTACATCCTCACAGCTGACTCTAAACTTTTATTTTGTATTCTTCAGAGAGTATACTGTGTTTGGAGGTGGGGTCATGTGTGGAGCTCAGAGTTTGATGTTCTTCGCTCTGTCTGAGAAAGCATCTAGGGACAGTTTGGAGTTTCAGAGACATCCTCATATGGCCGTAGAACTCGTGGACGAGAAAAGATTCCGATGAATCATGACAAGCTAACGTTTCAGGGTCCAACAGGAAGTGAGTGTGCATAAACATGGCCGCAGACCATCGATCAGGCAACCACAAGTGACTGACAGTTTATAAGTGGGTGGTGCTTCAGTCAGAGATCTGCAGGTTTTACACATCAGTGCACTTCTGGACCAGGGGTCTCAAACTTAAATGAGCTGTGGGCCACTCCTGGCACCGTCATCTCATTGGAGGGCCACTTTAGCGTTCAGGTAGTAAAAAAGAAACAAAGAAACAAACAAGAAAACACCCACAAATATTTCTGAAAATGTAGTATTTTGTTTGTTTGTTTTTTTAAATTTCAGATAGTGTATAACAAGGCAAAACTGCAAACGTGAACACAGATTATTTTCCTCACTCTTAACTAACTAAAGCCTTTCATTGAACTACCAAATAAACACATTGGTCCTCTCTTTCTGGCCAGACACGTGGCAGCATTTCTGCTATCATTTTGTTCGTATTTAACAAAATAAAAATGCAGACGTAAGTGTACACATTTGTTTTTGACTATCTCACTGGACTAACATAGTCAATCTCTTAGTATGTTTGCATTCTCTGCTCATATTGCCTTCATATTAAATCATTTTTGGCTTTTTAAAGAACTTATTTTAACATTACACTTAACAACAAACAAATCCTCCCTAACAGAAAAAAACTGAATTATATTTCTTCACGTCAATATACGGACACCCCTGTTCTGGACGCTTCGACTTAAAATGGGCAACTTGTGATAGTCGGTCACGTGATTTGTGACGTCACTAGGGATGGGTATTGATAAGATTTTCACGATTCCGATTCCATTTTCGATTCTGTTTAACGATTCGATTCTTTATTGATTCTCTTATCGATTTTTTTTTTTTTAAAAAGGAGAACACTAAGGTCAATTAGCTTAGATCTTTGTTTTATATCTTCTCTTTGAACAAGATAGAAATTTAGGAGTAACATGGCCTTACAAACCCAACAGTGAGATCTTAACAGATCCAACCTACAGCTCTTCAATGGGGTGTCACAGGGTCCCCAGGAAAAAAAATTGTGAATGTAAAATAATAAAATAAATATTCTTCTGTAGCAATTACACAAGAATATCCAATAATGTCCCTGCCTACAATTAAACACATTCACTTACCGAAAATCGGGGGCATCTGCTGTGGCAAATGGGTGCAAGCCTTTTACCACAAACTTAGTCACAGCTCGGTGACATTCGTCTATCCTGGCCTGAAAGGAGATGCTACCGGTAGACTGTAGCAAGAACTGCCAGCATCTGAGCCAGCCAGACTCTGTCTGTCTCTCTCATCATGGTCACCTAAATGCACAGTAATGGCAGGTTTTGTAATAAGGCAGATCGCGCTAACATAATATGCATTGTTAGTTGATTATTTACCTGCCGTATTAACGGGAGAGGACGTGCAAACGTTACCGCCGCTGCTGGGTTGAGATTCACGAGTCCGGAGCGGAATTAAAAACACGACATTCATTTAAGGTTATCGCGTGTTTTGTGAGCAAATGCTTTTGCATATTCGTAGTGTTTCCTCCCTTAAATGAAATATCTACTTTGCAAGTATTGCAAGTTGCCCTGTTGTCATCCGTTCTCGTAAAGTATAACCAAACTTTTTAGCGTTTGAGCCGCCATGTTTCCTGCCAGGTAAATGACGCTCCGCAACGTGGTGACGTCATTCGGGGCGACTGGAATCGATAAGGGAATCGTTTGCAAAAATGGCAAACGATTCCAAGGAATTGAAACAGTGGGAACCGGTTCTCAACAAGAACCGGTTTTCGATACCCATCCCTAGACGTCACCTGACCGAGATTCTAGCTTTTATTCAGTGATTTTAAAATTGGATACTGTCAGAACATTGTTCTCTTTCAGAAACACATCCGAGTTGTTATTTACCGAGAGGAGACCATAGTGTTTCAGTGTTTCACGTCCCCTTTAATGTGTGTTTGTCTGTCTGTACATCTGTCATTTAGATACCATTCCTGCTCTGTGGTTCTGGCTGCAGTGCAGATGATGTCATCATGTATGTTGCCACAGATGTTTTACCTGCTGAAACATCTGTTTGAGTCACTGAGAACGTGAGCAGGCTGAACACAGGGTGGACGAGGCGGTTTCCTAAAACCAACTTCAGAGTTCACTTCAACTCGAGTGCTTAAGTCGTTGAGCGGGATCAAACCCACGGTCCTGCTCTGGGTTCTTCAGGTTTGAGGCTCGGGGGTGGAGCTTACAGGTGAACAGAGTCCATGCTGAAGCTGAATCATTTTTCCTAAACTCGGGTCTGCTGCACAACGGATGAATTCAGCACCATAAAAAACACCACGACAAACAAGCTCACAGAGTCGTTGAGCTTGTGAATAGAAGGCACTTGCAAAGCTGCGTCCTCTGAGGTCTGATCTCCGATCAGCCATTTGCTGCTCTGCTCTGACAGGACATCTGCTTCAATCTTCCGTCGGTGAGTCAGCGAACCTTTCACACCTCCACCTCCTGACGGCCCCCTTGCGCAGCGTCACCTGCCGTCATCACGGTGATGTCGAAGCAGGTCTCCATCATGAGACGGGACTTGCACAGGTTGACGCAGTACTCCAGCTCCCCCGTGGCCTGAGCCAGAGCCTCTAGGTACTCCTGGGATTCGCAGTCCAGGTCCTGGTCAACGTCAACTGCAAACACGGAGAGAGCGGTTAGTTATTTAGATGCATGCGGGCCAACATTTGTACTATGATATCACCACGCTGCCTCAGCTGCTCGTGCACAGCATCTCTGAATGCTTGGCCCGGTAAGTTCAGTTAATGACAAACTCTGAAGCTGAACTCTGAGGTTTCTGTGGTTCATCATCACAGAAATATCGCAGCCGGTCACTGACGGCTTTCTAAACGCGGAGTAATCTATTATATGAGTACCAGCTCCCTCCCGCTGCAGCTCATACTCACACTCTCCACTCCACCTGCTCGGGTGGAGCATCAGCCAGCTCTTGGCCTCCTCCAGCTCCGCCTTCAGCCTGTCGTGTTTGCTCTTCAGCTCTTGGATCTGCTGCTGCCGCTTCTCCAGCATCCTCAACCGGGCATTGAAGTAGAGCAGACCCTGAGGAGCGAGCACACAGTCAGAGCCTCAAACTGCACACACCGGCTTGTAGGGGTGTGGACGAGGACGAAGAAGAGGAGGGGGGATTAGCACGAGGCTTCGAGACTCCAGCCTGTGTCTGGCTTTAATTAGGAGTCAGTGCAGTGCTAATCTGTGATCAGAGGAGGATTAAGGACAACTGAGGACAAACAGGTGACAGAGAGGTGGTTCAGACCTGCGCTTCATTACAGCTGCCCCTCAGAGAGCTTTATTCTGAAAATCCTGGGATGTTTCTATTGTGAAAGTCTGTAAATGTGGGCAGCTGAGCAGTAATGAAAGAGTTGATCATCCAGATGATAAGTGACCTGAACATTAACTGTGTGTTTATGTTTCATTTGCAGCAGCTTCTCTGTGACACGCAGCCAATCAAAAAGGCCAGATTCTCAGGTGAAGTCAGACTGACTGACTCCAGTTAGACCATCACAAATTGTTCATGTGGGGCCATGACACAGGCGTGACCAACCTCAGTGAGGCCCATGGGAGGGGAAAACCAGTGAAACCAGCGAATTGCTGATGTAAAGCCAACTCAGGTCTCCGTGTCAGCAGCAAGAAAGCCTTGTTTCATTTGGAGCTACAGGACAAGTTGGGATTTGGGGAAAGCATGCAGGTGTAAAATACACATGAACAGATGCAGCAGGACAGGAAGCACCTCCGACGGGTGAAGCGAGCAGAATGAATCCAGTGTGAACAGGTAAACACAAAAAGCATGACAGGCAGACAGTGTGTGAGACAAAAGTTTGAGCACAGACAAGCGACACCACACGGCCTCCATGTTGGCGTCTCTACACCGGCCGCCAGTCAGACCGGCACCCTCTCTGACCTTTAACCCTGCACTCTCCGGTGGGATCACAGAGGTCCTCCACACCAGGACCGGTTCGAGTTTCATGTCATGGATGGTTTGTTTGGAGGAATGTAGGAATGAACGTGTAAAGGACAACTCACCTTCTCAACATCGTGGAACGTCTGCTGGGACGCAAATAGAATAGAATAGAATAGAATAGAATAAACCTTTATTATCCCACGGATGAGAAATTTTGGTGTCACACAGCTCTTACAGCAAGGGAAAATAAAATATAAAAGGAAGACACAAGGTGGTCCTATAAACATAAGCAACCGAAGTCCATATATACAGGTAACAATGTATAGAATATGTATAGAAAAACTGAAAAATTGTACAGTGATATGTATAAAAACAAAACAAAACAGAGAGAAGCCGATTATTCACTGAGCAGTGCTCTGGATATGAAGAGCACGTCACCTTCCTCTAATTGAAAATAAATCAGAGCCCGACAGGCCGCTCTGCCGAGGGTTAATGACCCGTTAACACTGAGAGAGGCGGCTGTCACAGAGACCAGACAAGCACCCCCCCCCCCCCCCCCCCCCCCCAATTTTAGGACCACGGTCTGCTTTATATATGTGATTTGGATAAAAATATAAAAAGCTCCTCTGAGTGCACTCAGACTGAGGGTCCAGATGAAACTCCACCTGCTTCAGGAGGCTGTGTTTGACTCATTCTTGTCAGTGCATCGCGGAGAAGTGGAGGGTTCTAACACAACCTCCACGTGAGGGGACTAAACCGGCACGCTGTGATGCTGAATGGCATGTGAGCAGCACGTCATTATTTAATCAGGTGAGGACTCACCTCAGATCCCATCAGCGCCTCCTTCCTCTTCTGCACACACTCAACGTTGTCGATCTCATACACCTTTATCTCAAACTGCTCCTTCAGGGTGCCGCCCAGCGGCGGCAGGTCCACCCACTGACCACCCAGCCTCCTGCCCAGGGAGGAGGTGTCCGGCAGGGGGGCAGGGATTAGCCGCCGCCGCAGGAACCCTGCAGGTGGAAAAGGAAAGGGATGAAATAACCCATGATCAGTAAATGCAGCAGACTGTGTGTCAGGTAAAGTTCACAGGGTGCAGGTGTTTCCAGCTGTGGAAGCTAACATCAGGGCCCGTCGGGAACCCTGCATTCGGAGACTGGTGTTTGAATGCTCACTGAACAGCTTCAACACAGCCAGCTGACTCACTCAGTTAAAGCTGCAGTCAGCGAGGAAGTTAGTCACACCTGTGCTCTGAGCAGGTAATGAGTCAGTGTCAAGGAGCCGGTGATGTCATTGAAAAAAAAAAGAAAGAAAAAAAAAGACAGCCAATAGCACTCAATAACAGGCAGGACTATCAAGGCTGTAACGCAGCTGTACCACATGGCCTTAAACCAGACCTGGGCATTTCATGGGCCGTGGCCCATGTCAGCCCAGGTTGGCCCACATCAGCCCATGTGAACCTTCCTGTCCAGCCCGCGTGACTTTCACTGATGTACAGATGCATGTGCAGGTAAATGTTTACTGACCAATCTGCAATGCTGCGTTCATGTGGGGCCATGACACAGGCGTGTCGCTTAACGAGGCCCAGACTAAAAACTCTTTATTCACTGAAGTCAAAGGAAAAGCTGTAAGCTCAGTCTGTGGTGTCGTGTTCAAGAACCATATTTTAAATCAGCACTGTAGCTGGGCATGCACAAACTACAAGAATGTGTGTAATGAAGGGCGGGTGAAGGAGTCGCATGCTTTAGCACAGACTGGTGACTGTAGTTATGAACTGGTACCAAAGGTAGCAGCTAGCATGCTAATGTAGTAAAACCCTGTTTTTTGTGTTTTTGTGTGTGTGGAGTTTGTGCTGGAGTGTGTCAGGCGGTTGTGAGGACTCGGGGCTGCTTGGCAAGGACAAATGTCACATCCTGTGGATGTTTCTCCTTTACACAATTCAAGATTCTTTATTTGTCACATGCATCATGCAAGTACAACACACAGTGAAATGTGTCTTAAACTGCTCCTTTGACTGTGCAAGACATTATTAAACAATAGGTAAAGAGTCAAATATCAGCCAGCTGTCGAGTCTTATCCTTTGTTTACTTTGAATCTGTCCACACTGGCCATAAAAACATTTTTATGTGTAATATGTGACGGTGCCTTTAAATACCAGCAGCAGGTGGTGATGGACCTGAAGTCACAGCTGGAACGTAAACGCTCGCCAAACGCTAACAGAAAGCTGTTTGTCTGTTGTGAGGCGAGCCAGTGAAATATCACAATAAGCTCAATAAAGGTTGCTGATTTCAGCAGACAGCCCACACAGCTCATTAGTTTTAATTAGCCTTGTCTTCTTCTGTGGTGCTCCTCCTCTATCAACATCCATTAGTGCTGCTGATCAGGTTTTAAGGCCGCTGCTGTCCACCTGAAGACCTCACTCATATTTTTAACGACTTTGTACACACGGCTGTCAAATTAGGTTCCCAAGTAAAAGCAGAAGCAGGCGTGTGCTCCACAAACAAAAAAACGTTATGGCTTATTAAAAACATCCAGGCTCACTGATGAGGATTCAGACATGATGACAGATCGAGGAGGAGTGGGTGTGAAGGCTGTGGAGTGCTGTGGAGTGGATGGGAGGATGTGTGGGTGATAATTGGAGTTGGATATGTACACTGGGAATTGTCCTCATGAAACATTCATGAGGCAGAAATGAGGCGAGATCCACAGGCCGATGGCAGACAGATCACAAGAGTGCCGATTCTGTATGCATCAGGCCGCCGGCTCGCCTGCCGCACGAATTGCAATCGGCTGCTGGGAGCTGGGACGTGGCAGCGGCGTGCCACATGAGGTGCGCCCATGTCAAGTTTTTGTACAAAGACACCGGCTGAGAGATAATTTCACACGATATCAAGGAGGAGAGCTGCCTTTGATAGATGCTCCCACAGCAATAGCACCTGTACTCTCGGTGTGCTCAGCATTCATAGGAATATTGTAGCGAGCAGCCATCATCACACACTGATGGATGCTGGAAAAAGCCATAAATATGTTAATTCTTCAGCAGAGATGAGTTTTATTGCTCTTTCACTTTCTGAGTCGATGCACGGAGAAATAGTTGCTGAATATCAAATCTGAGATTTAAATTTTGGCCATCAGCTGTAATGATTTCACAGGTTATTTAAATAAAATCTCATTGTGATAGAAAAGCTTCCAAGTTCCTCTGCACGAGCCGCTGTTTCATAAAACCCATAAACCTTGCGTTTTGCGTTTCCATAGCTGCTTAGATATACCGTCCCTCGGAGAGGAAGGGCTCGTTTAAGTCTATGTGAGCTGCCGTGAGGTTAACATGGGAGCGACCGGGATGGATCTGCTGACAGACACAAAGGGGGGAGGAGTGGCCAGACATCGGTGTTTATGTGGCCCTTGATGGAACAGCAGCTGACATACCACATAATGTTTACAGTAATAATGTTGGGCCAAAAAAAGGAAAAGCACTTATCTGCACTTATCTCACATACGCACACACACACACACACACACACACACACACACACACACACTCATACATCATGCTACTTTTTGCACAATCCACTGTCATTGCTGCACTTTTCTATTGCACTGTTGTGGTTGTACTGTTGTGTCGGCACTGTTGTCTCTGTATTGTTCTCTTCTGTCTTTGTTTTGTTTTTTTGCACACTTGCACTTTATGTAGTCCTGTGTTGATTGTCTGTTTTATGTAGCACCATGGTCTTGGAGGACCATTATATGCGCTCTACATAGAATTCTATGATGAGTACAGAGAAGTCAACGAGTTAAAGATTTTTGTTCTTCAGATCTGATCACTGTAAAAAAGGGGCAGTGCTGCATGGAGCAGAACCTAAAGTGTTACCTGTGTTACGTTACCCCATCCCTAGCGGCGGCATGCACTCACCGTTTCCTCTCTTCTTGGGCGATTTAGAAACTCGGCTCCTATTTGATGAGGATGCTCCGCTCTCGCTCATAGAGTCGTGTGCCGAGGAGGTGCTGCCGGTTGTCTCGCTGTCTCGGATCATGCTCTCGTAGCCGCTGCTGCCCCCGCTGTGGTAAAACAGAGCGGTGCGTCCCATGGCGGGGGGCAGCTCCCCACTCAGGATGCTGCTGTTGTCACTGCCGTGCCCGCTGCTGTAGCGCTGTGGCCTCCGAGGCGCTGTGATCTTGCTGTAAGGTGATGGCAGCGGTGCGTTGAGGGGTGATCCGGTGATGCTACCAGTCCTGCTGCCGGGGATGTCGCTTCCTGTTACTCCAGCTCCACCACCAAACATCTTCCTTTGGCTACCTGAAACCAACTCGCTAATCCGGCTGTTGGCTGCCCTGCCGATGGCCTGCTTGGTGCCCATAATGGTGCCTTTTACTGTCTTGCCTCCGGTTCCAGAGCGAGATGGGGACTTTCCATTGGAAGGTAGGTTGGTGTTCCACCCAGCTACGTTCTCTGGCAGTTTGGGGGAGGAGCTTGGGCTCTTCGAACTGCTGGCAGACAGCGTTCGAAGTTTCAGTCCACCAGAAGCTGCTGCTCTTGATCCGCTGCCACTGCGGACCTGCCACAGTTTGCTGGTTGCTGCAAAAACACCAGCTGGAACTTGGGACGGAAAGGCCGATGTGGAGGTGGATGCCGGATCACTGAGTCTTGGCACTGATCTGTTGGATCTGCCATTTCCTCCAGATGTAGCGCCACTGTTCTCTCTGAACAGCTCAGGTTTGGACCCAGCTAAGGTTGGGCTGTCGCACCTTTCCAAAGACATTAGACTCCCAAAGTACCTGGAAGAATCTGCTTTGGCTCCTTGTGTCTTCAGGCTTGAGGATGTCCTTGCAAAACTGTGTTCAGTTTTTAAACTGGATGTCCTGTGGCTGAATGAACCAGCTCTGAGCCTGACATGCACTTCATCCTCTGAGGACTTTCCAGTGTTGCTGCTTGTTTTTAAGGCACTTGGAGACAGCACAATTCTTAATTTTTGTTCTTGACTCGACTGTCCAGACTTTGTGCTGCTTTTTTGTCCATTTGCCTTTTTTCCCAGGGATGAAAACCTCAGTGTACTGATCAATGAAGCAGCTTCTTGGGGGGTGGAAACGGTTCCTAGAGTTGTTGCGCCCCGAGTGAGTCGTGGAAATTTGATGAGAGTGTCTCCTCTCCTGCTGCTGGACTTCTCACAGCCATCAACAACCCTCTGGGCTGAAGAAGACATCTGTGTCTTTGGTGGGCGAGGTACACTGTTGCTGTTCCCTCCGGACCTCTTGGAGGAAACATTAGTCACGCCACTTCTTGTTGGCTTACTTGCAGAAAGAAACTCCACCTCTCTGGTATCACAATAACTGCTTCGCTGAAGCAAAACATCATCCTGCCTGCCTTCCTGTCTGCTACAGCCCACAGCTGCAGATGAGGTAGGCTTGGTTTTCCTGGGAAGACTGGAATGGGTGGCATGGCGGGGAATCTGTGTTGACACTGATGTGTTCAGGATATTGGCTTTCACCTTCAGAGAGCCTTTTAGAGATACTTTGGATGACTCGGGGGAAGGAGGGCACTTAGTAAAAGATGGTTTGTTTGGGGTAGCAGGGTCGCTTTCCAGCTCTGAGAAACAGACACCGCTGTCATTTAAGGAGCTCCTAATGCCATGCTGTAAGAATGGCTGTTTATGGAATATACTTGGTGAGCTCAGCAGGGCGGCATTGTCCATTGTTTTATCCCTCAAGTAAAGCCTGCTTTGTGAATGAAGACCATCACCTTCAGCTGATTCACAAAGCCATGAGTCAACAGACGGCTGCTTTTTGTTGTGGGAAAGCAAACCTTGTTGGTGTTCGGTGCCAACATCAGTGCCTGGTCCCACAGCTCCTTGTAGAGAGGTGTAAGCATCATATTCATCATTAATACTACTGATGATGCTGACCGGGCGAGAGCCAGCAGCTAAAGCCTGTGGAAAGCAGTTGGTGTTATAGCTGAGGAGGTTGGAGGGACGGCCATTATCTGGGACAAGGCTGTGCGGGAGCTCCTCTATAACTGTGAACACGAGCTCGTCCTCTCCATTCAACTCCATGGGCTGCTGCAGAGTGATTGTGGTCCTCAGAAAGTCTCCGTCCAGGCATCGTCCTAACAGAGAGGCCCGGAGGTTGTTCACCTCCGTGGGGTACCTGCTTGTGTGAGCAGCTCCATCTGTGTTTAGGTTAGGGCTTATAGATTTGGGTGGCTGGTCTTGCCTCATTGCTTGTTCACTCATACCGACAGGGGGAGTCCTGCCAAGAGCCTCCTTAGGCCGAGGTGCCGTCCTGGTTGTCCTGGGTAAGGACGGTGAGGCCAGTGGCTTGGGTACAGCTCCTCTGAGGTAGACTTTCTCTCGAACTACAGGCTCTGAGTCATGGGTTGGAGCCCCCCCTGACTTTACCACACATGGCTGAACGGGGGTGCCTGAAAGCTTCTCTCCATCTGCACTCGTCCTTTTGGACGTCTCGATGAAGCCACCAGCTGAAGGTAGTTTGGGCTGATCCTGATCTGATTTGTCTATGCATGTTGTCAGTGTGCTTTCTGAGAACATGTGGGACGAGTTCTTCTCAGATTTGGGTGGAGACGTTGCCTCTGTGGGTTTAAGAGGGCCACTCTGAGCCTTCAGCGCTACTGATTTCTTCTCTGTGCCGAACATGGCCGGGCCCTCGCTGCCATCAATGCAGTCAAGTCTCTCCTGTAGTTCTGCAAACGTGTTACACTTAAAGTGGTCACCGTCGGACTTGGGTGCATCTTTGACTCGCTTTTTGTTCAGGGACGGAATAATGGGAATGAAGGAAGGCGGACCCTCGTTGTCGCTCAGCTCTCTGTCTGAGATTGCCTTCCCTCCCGGCCCAACGTAGATGACAGTGTCACAGGAGTGCTCACTGCTGGAGGAATAGTCGGGATCACTCGAAAGTAGCAGCGGAACATCCGGGTCGAGGGCCACGGTCAGAGGGTGGAAGGGTCGAAGACGAGGAGGCCGACAGGATGGGCCTTCCTCACAGGAGCTCTCCCCTCCAGATGAGCTGGAGGCATTCTGCGAATAAAAGAGAAATAATACAGAATTAACCTCCTAAAGAGAGCTGGAGCATGCAGCGATTAAACTGAAGGGAAATCATTACATGAGTGCCCATGCACTGTGTTACATTAAAATGAATGTGAGTGAGATGCATATGCTGCTAACTCTGGTTTCCAATCTTCAACATACGAATACAGCGTGTAAGTCTGCCTAATGAGTCCCATCTCAGCACACAAACGCTCATTCCTGTAGATACATTGGTATTGATTAGGAACTATCATCATTTAAGAACTATCATCCGAACGTTTCCCAACCAGAAACCGTGGGTGGATAAAAACATCCGCGACTCTCTGAGATCACGCACCGCTGCCTACAATGAAGGGCTCGTCTCCAGTAATATGGACCTATACAAGGCTGCGTTCTACAACGTGCGCAGCCAGGTCAGAAAGGCAAAGCGGAGCTACGGGGAAAAACTAGAGTCACAGCTACGACAGTGCGACTCTAGGAGCCTGTGGAAAGGACTGCGGACTATAACGGACTATAAACGACCAGCCTCTTCAATGATGAATGCCGATGCTTCACTGGCTGATGAGCTGAACACGTTTTATGCTCGCTTTGACGCCGCAGCAACTAAAACAACAAACGGCTGCGCGCGCTCGGAGTGCACCAGTGAAGACAATGCATTCATCATCACAGAGCATGCCGTGAGGAACACCTTCAGGAGGGTGAACACCAGGAAGGCAGCAGGACCAGATGCAATCCCTGGCTGGGTCCTGAGAGCCTGCGCTGACCAGCTAGCACCGGTGTTCACGGAGATCTTCAACCTCTCCCTGGCCCAAGCTGTGGTTCCCACGTGCTTCAAACAGTCCATTATTGTTCCTGTTCCAAAGAAACAACAGCCTGCTTGCCACAATGACTACCGTCCAGTAGCACTGACTTCAATTGTGATGAAGTGTTTTGAAAGACTGAGGAGAGATCACATCACTTCTTCACTTCCTGCCACCATCGACTCACTTCAGTTTGCTTACCGGACTAATCGTTCCACAGACGATGCCATATCTCACCTGCTCCACACATCCCTGAGTCACCTGGACACTGGCAGAGGGAATTATGTTAGGATGCTGTTCGTGGACTACAGTTCAGCATTCAACACAATAATTCCCTCTAAGCTTTTCACCAAGTTGACAGATCTAGGACTCAGCTCATCACTGTGTCAGTGGATCCTCAACTTCCTCACAGACAGACTCCAATCAGTGAGGGTGGGAAAACAAGTCTCCCCGTCCATCTCACTCAGCACTGGAGTGCCTCAGGGCTGTGTTTTAAGCCCCCTGCTGTACTCACTGTACACTTATGACTGTGTAGCCACATCAGACACCACCTCCATTGTCAAGTTTGCTGACGACACTGTTGTTGTGGGCCTGATCTCCGACAACATCGAGACGGCCTACCTGGAGGAGATTAGGATCCTGGAGAATTGGTGCCAGGAGAATAACCTCCTCCTAAACATCAGCAAGACTAAGGAGCTGATTGTGGACTTCACTACAAAGCAGGCGAGCAATTACAAGCCCCTCATCATCAGTGACACGCCAGTGGAGAGAGTGGACAGTTTCCGATACCTGGGTGTCCACATCACTCAGGACCTGTCATGGTCCTGCCACATTAACACCCTGGTTAAGAAAGCCCGTCAGCGTCTCTTCTTCCTCAGAAGACTTAGAGACATCCATCTGCCACTGAAGGTGCTCAAGACCTTCTACTGCTGCACCATCGAGCGCGTCCTGACGGCAAACATCTGCACCTGGTTTGGGAACAGCACCAAGCAGGACAGACAAGATCTGCAAAGAGTGGTGCGCTCAGCCGAACGCATCATTCAATCAGAGCTCCCTGACCTGCTGTCCATCTACACCAAGCGGTGCAAGTCCAAAGCTAGGAAGATTATGATGGACCTCTCCCATCCCAACAATGGACTCTTCTCACTGTTGAGGTCTGGGAAGCGCTTCTTTGTAAATTTTGTAGTAACCTGTAAATTGTAAATACTGTAAAACTTTTTTCTGTCATTTAATGGTCGGGCATTGTACAGCTACAAGCATTTCACCCCCATGTCATACTGTGTATGGTTGTGTGTGTGTGTGACAAATAAAATTTGAATTTGAATTTGGAAAGTCGGTGAATTATGAGCACATGACACTCTGAACTCATTAATATAGATGTGAGGGGTTTATTGTTATCAGCCTCAAGAAATTAGTGAAAATTCATTTAGAGGCCAAAATGTATGGAAATCGCAAAGAATGGTTTGAAGACTTTGATAACTTTTAAACCTCAGTTTGTCCTTTGAATTTGTTTTGCCTTCAGTGTTATAGATGTTTAATGTTCAGAGACAAAGACTTGAGATTTAAGTTTGAGGTGCAGTTTTCTGTGAACTTCAACCTAACAACCATCAGAACCTAATCAATCTCATCCACATGTGAGTAAATGGTTTCTGTATTGGTGATATAACATTTGGTGTTTTGCACACTGTACCAGAGATCCGTGACCTCCGCCACAACGAGCTCCAGAAAGAAAACCTGAATAAAGATGAAGCACCTTCGACTTCTTCTTCCTCATGCGGTGGATGCGGGAGGCCAACTGCACCGTGGTCAGCGTCTCCATGTAGCCCGCCGGGGAGTCGGAGATGTGAGCGATCATGGTGGTGCGGCAGTTGATGTTGCCCAAGGATTCGCGGAGCAGCATGGTGAGCTTGCTGTCCCTGAATAATACATTAAAAAATGCTTCGTTAGCTCAAAAAAAGGAAGACGTGCTGCGGGCGTGAGAATCCCCACGGGGCCGCGGATACCATTCATTACACCGCACAACAGTTTGGCACAGATAGGCAAAAAGGAATAGGAACGATCTCTCATTTCACATTAATGAAGTCCGCTTTGAACTACACGCCACATGTGATCCAGAGGCAGAGACAGACTGAAATGTTCATGAAACTCTGCCTTTGAAAAGACCTGGACTATCGCTACAGAAGATGGATCAAACACAGAATTTATATACTACAGTCTAAGCTTTTTCTCCTTTTTAACCCAACACGACTGAACTCCAGCCACCGACTGACCTAAAATATCACAAGTCCTCGTTTGGGGGTTTTCTTTGGTTCAACTTCCACTCACTAACTTCACTCATGTAAATGTGTGAAAAAAAATCTTATTAATGGATGTGACTGGAACATCAAACAACTCAAAGGTTGCTTGTCATTAAAAAACATGAAAACATAAAGATATCAAAGATTCTTCCATCGACAGGCTTGTATGTTAGTCTTTGAAGTCTGTGGATGATGGGACTGATGAGATTCTTTGGTGCAGATATTCGCTCCATGAATAAAACACGTGTGATGCTGATGGCTTCACAAACGAAAAGAAAAGGGGACAAAGAAGCGAGGTGAAAGTTCACCAATATAATTAAAAAATAGCATCCAGAAATAAGTATTAAACAGAAAAGACCAAATGTGAGGAGCAAAAAAGGACTGAACATTAGTTATCATTACTGTGACTTATTCATCAGCATAAACAACCATTTAACACTGACTGAAAGCTCATTAAAGCTCACAGCTTGACCCCCACCCCCCTCACAGGGATCATTGATCCATCTGTTGTTTGGCTGCTGTGACTTTTGACCCCATTGAGCTCATCAAAATGCCCGTACCTGTAGGGAACGTGCTTGGCTCCATTGGCAAGGGCGAGGATGACATTTCCCAGCGCCGAGAGCGACAGACACTGACCCCCGCTCCCCTCTCGGGTCCTGCTGATGTCCGTCTCGCAGCTGCCCAAATCCAGGAGGTGAAGGCGACTCCGACCGGACACTGCCATGCAGATTGGGAGGGCTTTATAGTGTATGATACTGCCTGCTTAACTGCTCATTAGTTCTGAGACAACAATCTATTCATTAGTCTATAGACAGAAACATAATCAATAGCTTTGGCAATAACTTATTGGCTGCTTTGAATCATTTATCAGGAACCAAGCAGCCGTTAGGGTAAAGACATCTCTTCCTTATCTGTGAATGATAGGAATCATGTAAAATGCCTGTGGGCTGTGTGCGAGCTGAAGTAAAGTCCTGCAGCAAATCTCAAGTCATCAGATTATGGCTCCAATACATTACTAACCAAATGTAGAAACATATATACGCCTGCATGCATGTGCAAATGTTAAAGAAGCTTCATCTGAACACGTCCCAACTGCATCCCGTTAAGCTTCAGTATCAGTCTGATCCGCTCAGTTTAACTGCCTGCTCATTTCATTAATTCAGAGTAATGATGGCGAGAACCATTAACCGGCCACATCAGCAAGATTTAGAAAGTGCTGAGCGCCACTGAGTGGATGCTTTTCCACAGCTCTATAAACACTGCAGGATGCCAAGCCATCAGGGCTCGTTAGACATGCAGATTTATTCCAGCATAAAAGCCCAATAACGGAGGAAGCGGCTCTGCTGACAGGTAGACATGGGTGGAGGCAGCATTAGTGTAGCTGCTCTGCTTGTAAACGCTCCTGTTGAGCATGTTAGCAATTCAACACCAAGCTAATTAGCAGGTACATGTTTGGAGTGTGGAAAAAAAGAGCTAACGGCTAATTGAGCTGCCAAATTTCACAGCTGCATGGTCACTAATGGGGGCTTTTATTCTTGTCCCGGGGTCAGAGCCTCTAACCTGCTGCTGCTCCAAGTCCTTGCTGAGCTGATGAGTCTGCAGCTGGAGCGTGTGTGCAGGTCTGTGTACTGCTGGGAGGTTTAAGGATTATCACATCTCGCTTCTGCTGAACCAAATAAGCCTTTCAGACTTCATTTAGGGTTTTCAATGACATGCTGAGTACCAGTTTCTCTTCAAAGCGCCCTGCTTTTTCCCAGATCCACAGTTTGTACGGAATGAATTGCAACCTGGCCTTCACCTTCAGAAACGTCTGTGAACATCTCAACAGGAAGGGAGACCAAGCACAATGCTAACGCTAACCATGGAGGCACAAACTCAGAGAGCTCCACCCAGCCTGAATCTCTCAGCCATTTCATCGGAGCATGTCCAGATACTTGTCTGACACCGTGTCAGAAGTGAACCATGTAGAGCATTAGTCCATCATGTATCTGCTTAACCTGCCATCAGTGTTCTCTTTGGTTAGTCTTAGCCTTCAAAACGTGGAGTCCACAAACCAGCAGGTGTCAGACGAGTGACGTGTATGTTCCTGATATACTATCAGTTCCCTCAGTGATCTCAAGTGTGAATTTTAAAGGGTTTAGGTTTTATTGCTTGAGGTTCTGCTTCCTGATAACAAACATACTGAAAAGAGGAAGAATCTGAGAAACTGGTCCACAAATATGAGTAGAGTTTTAACGTCACAGCAACTTTTAATAATTCTGGCAAAATATCAGTTACGACCACGCATACACTCACTGGCTGCCTTGTTGCTCTTGTCCAGCCTCTCTTGGTAGAGGTGCAGGGTAAACAGGAAGTGGGAGTTCCTTTGGACTTCCTGGTTGTTCGGCATTCGGTTGCTCTTCCTCGCTGCCAGGGCAGCGTCCAGGAAGGATGCTGCTCGCTCGGCATTGCTCGCCCGAAGTTCCATCTGGTTCTGCAGCTGATAGAAAGAGCTAATGTTAGGGTGAGTTGTTAAATATTGTCATTTTTATGTTTGCCATTTGTACATAGTTTTAAAGAATTCTTTCTGTCCTCCCCTCCCCAGATCTTTAAGATTCTGGGAGGTGTGTGTGTGTAGGGGGGGGGCAGGGGCGGTAGTGTTTCTGATCACAGGAACACCCTCTGTGAAGGTCTGTTTGATGTGGTAAACTTCCTCCCCTTTGTATGGCTTCACTGTGTTATCCAGGGTGAACCATCTAGGGTGTGGGGGAGACTACCCTCTTTATGACCAAGGATGTTCCTCTTGCTTTTATGTTATAGGACCCTTTGATCTGTCACACACACACACACACACACACACACACACACACACACACATTCTCACATAACACACACACACAGTGCCTTATCTTTGTAACCAAGGGGGATTACGTGGGGAAGGTACGTGTTGTAAACTATTGTTTATTGTGTGAACGTTGCCAATAAAAGGGAGTGAGAGGGGGCAGTCGGAGAGGTCATTTTGTGATGAGCTAAGATACCGACAAGGCCTCCCTTGCAAGTAAAAAGATCGATCGCTGTTGCCTTGTTTTTCTTTCATGGGAATAAGTTCTGGGATCAGCGGGGTTTGACTTTAGACCCAACAGCTAATGAGATGCAGATAAGCTGGGACTGTGGCTGCACAGAACAGAGGCATGATTCATGGTGAAATGCTGCGGGCTAGCATGAAAGTCCATGTTTTCAGCTTCTGCTTGCAGGTGTACATGATGAAGATCCTGCAGTAAGAAAGAGCTCTTCTTCTCTGTTATGTATAATATTTGACTATATTAGAAATGTCTTTTGCCCCAGAAGGAATATAAAGCCAACTTAGATTTATATATTCATAGAGTCTGTGAGCTACCACAGGACAGGGGGAAGAGGATGGATGGATTCACATTGAGATTTCACTGAGCTGATGGAAGCTGTATTTATCCAATATTGATGTCTTTCTCCTGACTCAGTTTAACATCAGGCATGATTAAAACACATAGGCATCTTGCAATCAGGCGCAGACACCGCCAAGAGTTTACCCCATATTAGTCAGGCTCGGACTAAAACAAAGCTTTAAATCATTCTGCAGCACAGAAACCAGACTGTGATCATCTTCCTGCCATCTGCAGCTCTGTGATGTTCTTCTGGCTCAAAGTAGAAATCCTTCTTTACTCTTAGAGAGAAAATGAACGAGATAAAAGTTAAAGTAAGACAGAATGAGGTTTGATAAAGGAAAAAAAAGGAAGGATGTCAGAATGAGAGGAGAAAAAGAGAAAGAAAATTAAAGTGAGCTCCCCAGAAGGAGCCTGGGGAGATAAAACAAACTGAACGAGTTGGAGGAGGAAGGTCAGGACTAATTGGACAGATGTCAACAGTGAAGAAGTCTCTAGAGTGAACAGGAGTTCAGTGAGTAGGTCAGGGACAGACAAAGAGAAGGAAAGGAGGAGATGGCGAGGTCTTTTGGAAAGGGAACGGCATGAGTGGCCCAGATGACTGGATGAACATATTGGATATCATGTTGAGCTGTAATCATTAGTTATATATCATCTAATCACAGTCCTCGGTTTATATCAGAGGCCAGTTTGTGTGATTGGTTAAAAAGTGCTCAAAGTTCGAGTTGTTTCCTGTACCTGGGATCCACAGATGGGATCTTCTCTCAGCAACACGGCGGGGCCTGGTGCCTCCTGGTGCCCTGCCGCCGCCAGTTCGGCCAAGAGGTCGGTGAGCGTCTCCTCGCGGCCGGAGATCTCCACGGCCGACACTCTGACTGAGAAACAAGCTCCGGACTTTTCCTTCCGGTCCTCGATCACCTTGAACAGCCAGGAGATCGCCGTTGGAGCCACACCCAGGCTCTGGGTGGAGCAGTCCCGACCAATCATGGTGTACGTCTTACCTGTGGAGGCAGGGTCAACTCAACAATCATGTGACTTTTCAGAATTATGTCTTTGTGTGTGTGGGTGGCGTATCATGTGTTTACCCAGGTGAGCATGCCCGAAGCAGAAGATGCAGCCGTCCGCGCCATTCACCACCGACTGGATGACCTCTGCCACCGTTCCTGAACACACTTCCGCCTAGAAGAGAGAAGCCAGCGATCACCTTGGAGTGCTGCCACTGTCACAGCGCCTCATACATAATAATAAACACAGTACAGTATTTATGACAAGCTTTAGGTCAGAGATGTTGGAGCACTTGGTGTACCGAAGCCCACTGCTGACATGCCAGTAACAGCATGGCAGGTATGTGACCTGCTGCAGGTAACCAGAGCAGGAAAAGTCACTTAGGACCAGCTGTGAGTGACAAAGTGAATCCTTCCCCATGTGGATGCCTTGACTTTAAAGCTGAGCTTACACACCTGAGGGGTGTCCTACAAAGGAAGTTCAACATATCCAGGCTTCCTCTGAGTTAGCTAACTCAACTAAACCTGGAACCTCAGTCAGAGATCATGGGTCTCATCACTGTGGTTATCAACTTTCTCTGTTGTGGCTCTCTGCTCCCTGTGAGCTCCACCTTCTCCAATCAGAGATGATATCAGATGAGACGATGATAAAATCTAACAGTAAAATAGTCTTAAAGATAAAAGTGGCAGAAACTGGTTAATCTGGTGATTTGTGTCACACAGCAGTAAATTCAAGATATGAATGGCAGTGAATGATGTGTCTGGGTACACTCAGTGCTGCTGTTTGTTTCTAAGGACATATAACATTCATATCACACTGAAAGCAAGATGTAAATAAGAGAATTTGTAAAAATCTAGTGCTTCCAGATGATTTTAAACCAAAGGAGTGTTCAGCGTTCATTACCATGGTGATTTAGGAGGTAAAAAAAAAGAGACAGCTCAGTAAACGAAATAAATCATCAGCAGGAATACATAGACGTGTAGAATTACAGGAAGAGTTCTGATAAAAACAAACAAACCAAAAACAGTTGTTGTATATCTATTACTTAATTACTTTGATGGAGTTTGAGTATCTTGTCTTTTCTAGTGCCTTAAATACAATCTGGCCCTGTCTGCTCCAGGAGAAAGTGAACAGGATGCAGGTGGACCCCTGCCTGGTCGCTTGGAACTCCAACTACCTCACTGACAGACCACAGTACGTCAGGCTGAAGGACATCACGTCTGACACTGTGGTCAGTAGCACAGGGGCACCACAGGGAACTGTGCTGTCCCCTCTTCTCTTCACCCTGTACACCTCTGACTTCTGCTACAACTCTGAATTATGCCATATTCAAGTGTGCAGACGACATGGCCATCATGGGGTGTACCTGGGATGATCAGGAAGAGGAGTACAGGAGTCTGGTGAGCAACTTTGTCAGACGGAGTCACACAAACCACCTGCAACTCAACACCTCAAAGACCAAGGAACTGGTTGTGGACTTCGGGAGGTCCAGACCAGGTCCACTGCCAGTTCAGATAGAGGGAGAAGAGGTGGAGGTGGTCAACACATACAAGGTGGCTGTGGGTCAGGTGGTAGAGCAGATCAGCTACTAATTGGAAGGTTGGTGGTTCGGTCCTTGGCTTCCCCAGTCTGCATGCCTTGGGCAACATACTAACCCCAAGTTGCCCTCCGATGCGTTCATTGGAGTGTTAATGTTTATTACTTTGCACTTGAGTTTAGAAGTGCTTGTATGTATGTATGTGAATGGGTAAATGAGGCATGTTGTATACAGTGCTTTGAGTACTCCGGGCAGTGCTTTGAGTACTCCACGTGGTGTGCTGGAGGAGCAGCACAGCAAAAAAGAACTAATCCAGGCTGGAAAAACTAATCAGGAAGGCTGGCTCTGTGGTCGGCATGAAGCTGGACACTCTGGTGACAGTGGCAGAGAAAAGGACATTAAAGAAACTGCTGGACATTATGGACAATGCTGGGCATCCTCTGCACACGGTCATAAATAATCAGAGGAGCCTATTCAGCGACAGATTCCTTCTCCCAAAGTAAAAAAACATCAGACTTAAAAACTCCTTTGTCCCACATGCCATCAAACTGTTTAACTCCCCGTTGGAAGGGAGAGGGAGGGGAGACAGGAGGACAAAGGATGACAGGAAACAACTGAGCTGTAGTGCTTTTTTTCACTGTGCAATATTTGCAGTATTTTTTTCTTACATACGACTGTGCAATTGACCCTGTGCACGAGAAAATGCTAACTTCCTGGTTTGAGACCGGATGTGGGGTTGTGCATTTCCGGTAGCTTTACTTTGCGGTCAATCGCTACTGCGAAGATATACTCCAAAATCATGTCCAAAACTCGAAAACAGAAAGATCGCGTTAAGTTACAAAGAGGAGAAGGTGGGAACACTCACCACTGTTGTGTCATAAAAAATCTAATGATCAACTTTGACGTTTAAAGAGTTTAGATCGATCAGTTGTTTACATCACTCAACACAAGCAGAACTGCATCACCCCATGCAGAAGACACATCGTCCACATTCAGAAGCACATCTCTGTATAGTGACTGGTCTTATGATTTAAACAGGTAAATGTTCAGCATTCAAACTACAGGTGAAGAATAGTCAAACCAGATGTTTCCCGTTATGTCGATATCAGCTAGTCAAGTACACACCTACACAGCATGTTAACAAACTGTGAAAAAAAAAAGCCACACAAAAAATGAATGATTGCTGGTAAGGGTTTCTATACATTAGTATTTACGAAGGGTATGTTGTGACTTACCTTAAAAATTACAGTGGTCCTTTCACCTCGCTGTTTCGCAGCTTTTTTAGTGCAAGTTTGCATGCTTATTTTTTACATCACATTGTGTCCTGCGTCCTGATCGCTGCAGAAGATCTCCTCCGTGACGTCTCTCCTGTACAGTACAGAATCGCTGCATCGATCGCTAGCAGTGTAACTCTGAAGTGCAGTACTGTATGTCCACGATGTCCACGAAACGTTTTGCACCGTCAAAAAATAAAATTGGCTACTTGATTTCACCTATCGCTGGTGATTTTTAGAACATAACACCGCGATAAATGAGGGACAGCTGAGAAATATAACATTTGAATCAATTTTCTCTTTTGCCCTGAGGTGCGGGGAAAAATATCGACAAGTCAATGAACATCATTTACAGATATATTGGGTAAATGCCCAAGACATCTATAGAAATGTAAATCGCCGCTTGATTCATTCATTTGCTTAACTTGTTTTGGACCGTAAACAGGGCGTGAATAGGACACCGGAAACAAAGCTCCCCACAGGAGTTTCCGCACCGGAAGTAGCATATGCTAACGTGCACATAGTCAATAATCACTGTGCAATAGACTCACTCAAATGTGCAATCCAGTCGTATTCCTATTTATCCTTATTATATATTCAGTATTTATATGTGTGTTTATATAGTATATTTATGCTCATATCCTTACTCTCATTCCCCTTTATTGTATCTGTAACATGCAACTTCTGCTGATGCTGTGCTACTGGACACTGAATTTCCCGGAGGAACTCAGCCGAGGGATTAATACAGTTTCATCTAATCTCTAATATCTAATAGAGTATCTATCTAATAGACTCCAATTTGTTCATGTAAATGGAGAGTCCTCTTCACACACTAAGGTTAATTATGGAGTTCCACAGGGTTCAGTGCTAGAATCATTTCTGTTTACATTATACAATCTTCCCTTAGGCACCATTGTCAGAAGACAAAGCATACACTGTCTCTGTTATGCAGATGACACCCAACTTTATCCATGAAGCCAGATAACACACATCGATTTGTTAAACTGCAGGAATGCCTTAAAGACATAAAGACCTGGATGACCAGGATTTTCTGGATTTTCTGCTTCTAGATGCAGATAAAACTGAGGTTATTGTACTTGGCCCTGAAAATCTTAGAAATATGGTATCTAACCAGATTCTTACAGTGGATGGCATTACCTTGACCGCCAGTAACAATGTGATGAACCTTGGAGTCATTTTTGACCAGGACATGTCCTTCAATGCACATATTAAACAAATATGTAGGACTGCTTTCTTTCATTTGTGTAAGAAGTGACTTTCACAACAACGATTGACTGTTGAGGAAACTGTTGGTGTGATCTAGTGCTATATACATAAAACTGAAATGAATAAGAATGAGGGAAGTCTCTTATTGGTGCACTTTGTCCAGCAGTCAGACACCTGAGCGTGGACTCCACACTGACCCAGGTGTTTTTTCTAATTCTCCCATAAAACTCGTGTTAAACATGAAACCATTATATCACCGATGCAGTCAGGTGTCTAAAAAGAGAGAAGATCTGCAGCCCAGCAGGCACGATGATGCTGAGTGCCATGTTGTTTGTTTGGAGGAGCTGAAAACGGAACATCATAAACATGTTTTTATGAATCTATCTGCAGGTTTATGTCACATCACAGATACAAACATTCTGCACTGACACACACACACACACACACACACACACACACAGCGCTGTGGTCTGTCTGCTGCTGTCATTGCTCTTTGTGGGTAAACAGCGTGCTGACACGTTGCTGATGAAGAGCTCAAACCTTGCGTGCCCTGAATTTAGATTTTTATTCTGAAAACTCTGAAAGTTTCACTTTAAACTGTTCATTCTGCGTCACCAGCAGCAGGTCTGTGCAGCTAAATTATCAGCTGTAACGTTACCCACACTAATCCCCGGAAGAAGATATGGTAAAGTTCCTGATCCTGGAGAACTCACCTGGGAGGCGTCCTGTGAGAAGATGGCATCAAAGGTGAAGGTCTTTGGCGCTGAGGCTGAGGACCGTCTCTGGGCCGACGTCTCGCACAGCGTGAGCTGCTTCTTCCTGCCGTCGACCTTCAGGAAGGACATGGACTCCGAGGACTCATCCTGGACCGAGCAGATCCGGAGCATGACTCTGACCTGAGGACAGACAGGAAACATGAAGCACAGAGAAGACTGCTGCATTCATCAAGTCTCTGGCTGGACAATGGAGTTGCATCATGAAATGTTAAACTAAGCCAGAGGTGCTCAAATAGTGATAGATGCTTGGCCTGAACGTGGCCACGTTTGCTACGCCTGCAGCCGTTCGTTATCTTGGGTACAAGTGTTCAGAGATATTGACACCGAGTTGGAAGGAAACTGTGCTTCTTTGACTTTGTTTAGTTAAACTTTGATTTGATTTTTTCTACCTGCTGTTTAGTTTTGTTTTCCATATGGTTTTCACTGAATTTGCCTTAGATCACCTGACTCAGATCACCTGATACACACCATCAACTGTTTGTGCTGAAAGAAGCTCAGAATCAGCCGTAAAGCCTGCAGAGACGTCCTGAGCTCTTCTTCAGGTATTCCAGGATGACATTTTAGACTCTGTGTAATCAGAGCTGGACTAAGCAGGGAGTCACACTGCTTTCCTGACCTTTGACCTTCAAGAGCCCGTGCCCCTCAGCCTTCTGAAGGGTTTTATTGTGCTGTCATAGAACTGCTGAGCTGGTGGTGAGGAGTTCGAGTTTACAACCAATAATGAGACGGAGCAGTTTTTAAACGACAAGTCTCTGCGAGGCAGCTCCTCTGTCACCACGGATACAGAAAGGAAGCAGCTTGAAAGTCACCATCTGATCCAGTCACAGCTAATTTTATGTGTTCCAGTCACTCGGCACTAGGGGTGGGTTTTGATTATTGATTTTCAGATTAAAATCGATTCTTATCTTGAATAACGCAATATCGATTCATTAAAATCTTGAATGAATATAAATTTAAATATAAATTTATTATGCCCGAAATGCCAGAATCTCAGGTCAAACCTCACAAAATTTTGACAACGACCAAACAGCTAAAAACATAAATGAGAGCAGGTACATGGATTCTGCACAAAGACCTAAACACAAAGCCCGGACCTGCCGTCGGATCAGAATTTGTGATATGTCGGCTTTCTCGCCCGACTGCATGTACATGGACACGCCGTCAGGGCTGAAAGCCGACAGCTCACAGATTCGGATGTGTCAGCGGGTCTGTGTCTTTTTTTGCGCTAGATTATTAAGCTGTAGGCTATGTCTCTCTCCAACCAAATTTGACTGAACCAGCAGCAAAAGAAGATCCAAAGTACGCTTCATATTTCACTTCACATTTCGCTTCACATAAACATCGTCATAAATTCTCTCTTTTGCTGTTTTGCTTCCACCAAGGTAAAATGACATTTCATGCACAGCTCTCTTTCTCTCAGTGCACTTCAAAAACACTTTCCCATCTAAAAATCTCTGTTTTCTGCATTATTTGCTTGCTTATTACGCACAAGTCTACTGTTATGTACGGCGCTGTCGGCCGCTGTTTTTTTTTATTTATTTAACTGACTTCTGACAAGAAAGCCCCATTTATTTTGTTCAATACTGAAGAAATGTAAACTTTTTAAAATTATGTGATATTGCAAAGCACTTAGCTGTGTCTCTAATTAAACCTCTGTAACTTTTCTTTCACTTCAGCAGCATCAGGTAATGTTCATATGTAGATTAATGGTTTTCTTCTGTTTTTGTTTTTCTGCAGAATATTTTTAAGGTGGTTATCTGCTATAAAAAGACAGGTCAGGAAATTCTCCTTCATGTTTTTCTGTGTTTTTGCTTTGTTACTTTGACACAAAAGCATTTGCTGTGATGCTTACACAAATGTCAGTTTTCTTTTTAAAGATATAAAAATATGGATATGTACTGATAAATGATCAGAATTATAATATTTCTGTCTGTTTGAGGCAAATTTCCCCGATTCAAATCGAATCGAATCATCGATCAAATCCAATCGGGACCTTGTGAATCGGAATCAATTCTAGAAATCAGTGACGATACCCAGCCCTACTTGGCACATTTATGTTCAATCACAAATGTTTTTACAGGATTTTTTCTTCATTTTTTCTTTCACCTGATCAGTAACATCCAAATAAAACCCTAAAACTGAAGCTCCACCTTCCTGGACAGTCTGTTAGTGCAGACGTATGATGTCATTAAAAATGCTCCAAAAAGCTCCAACAGCACAAACACAGCACAGAGGTCCAGTTTAGCTGAAGCTAGCAGCTACAACCACTTGTGTTACCTGTCAGTCAGAGAGGCCACACCCCTAATAATTCAAACACAGCTGTTATAGAGGGACACATATTTATAGAGACCAAACAGTTTGTGTATCAGGCTGTAAACATGCGGGCACTGACTTCCTACTGCCTCTGTTGGACGTCAGAGGAAGTGCATGTTTCAGTGCAGTGTTGCAGAGCAGGCTGGGTCAGATCCTCGCTGTGATATTTTCTGATTAAAGGTACAGCATCAATAGATAGCAAAGATAGTAAAGATAGCAAATAGCAAAAATCTGAAGGGCTGCTTTCAAACTGCAGCGCTTCAAACAGAAACAGCTCTGACCTCAGTCTGAACTCAGAGTTTGATATCACTCACGATGAAGTGTTTACACCCAGAATCCAGCTCAGGTTCTCTCGCCCACACAGAGAGCAGCCAGAGGCCATGGTGAGAAGTTTTAAGACATTAAAGAGAATAACTGCAGGTTCAGAGGAATGAACGCAGCGCTGAATGCAAACGAGAGAAGAGACGGCAGTCAGAGTGAACACTTCCCTCTGACTCTTCCTGTTTCCAGGAGTTCATCTAATGTCACTAAATTCTTACAAAGTCAAATCAAGAAGCATGTGCAGAGGAGGGAGGGTAGAGGATGGAGATGGAGTATTCAATTCAATTCAATTCAATTTTATTTATATAGCGCCAAATCACAACAAATGTCGCCTCAAGGCGCTTCATAGATACAGAGAAAAGCCCAACAATCATATGACCCCCTATGAGCAAGCACTTTGGCGACAGTGGGAAGGAAAAACTCCCTTTTAACAGGAAGAAACCTCCGGCAGAACCAGGCTCAGGGAGGGGCGGCCATCTGCTGCGACCGGTTGGGGTGAGAGAAGGAAGACAGGATAAAGACATGCTGTGGAAGAGGCTCTCCCTCCCATTCTACTTTTAAATACTCTAGGAACAACAAGTAGGCCTGCAGAGCGAGAGCGAAGTGCTCTAATAGGGTGATATGGTACTACAAGGTCATTAAGATAAGATGGGGCCTGATTATTTAAGACCTTGTATGTGAGGAGCAGGATTTTGAATTCAATTCTGGATTTAACAGGAAGCCAATGAAGGGAAGCCAAAACAGGAGAAATATGCTCTCTCTTTCTAGTCCCTGTCAGTACTCTTGCTGCAGCATTTTGGATTAGCTGAAGGCTTTTCAGTGAGTTTTTTGGACATCCTGATAATAATGAATTACAGTAGTCCAGCCTGGAAGTAATAAATACATGAACTAGTTTTTCAGCGTCACTCTGAGACAGGATATTTCTAATTTTAGAGATGTTGCGCAAATAGAAGAACGCAGTCCTACATATTTGTTTAATATGTGCGTTGAAGGACATATCCTGGTCAAAAATGACTCCAAGGTTCCTCACAGTGTTACTGGAGGCCAAGGTAATGCCATCCAGAGTAAGAATCTGGTTAGATACCGTATTTCTAAGATTTTCAGGGCCGAGTACAATAACCTCAGTTTTATCTGAATTAACAAGTAGAAAGTTAGCGGCCATCCAGGTCTTTATGTCTTTAAGACATTCCTGCAGTTTAACTAATTGGTGTGTGTTATCTGGCTTCATGGATAGATAGAGCTGGGTGTCATCTGCATAGCAGTGAAAATGTATGCTATGTCTTCTAATGATACTGCCCAAGGGAAGCATGTATAATGTAAACAGAATTGGTCCTAGCACTGAACCCTGTGGAACTCCATAATTAACCTCAGTGTGTGAAGAGGACTCTCCATTTACATGCACAAATTGGAGTCTATTAGATAGATATGATACAAACCACTGCAGCACAGTACCTGTAATACCTACAGCATGTTCTAATCGCTCTAATAGAATATTATGGTCACAGATTCCTGCTGATTGCAGATATCCTGCCGAGGGACGATGGCTCCTGAGAGACTGTCCCCCTGCAGCCAGCCCATAACCACATGAGCGAGGTAAAGCATCTTCACCAAACCTGAAGAAGTGCGGTTGATTCTTTCTGAGCTCCTTAGAGCTTACAGTGACCTGGTACCCTCCCTTCACCTACACCCCCACCGCTGACTTCAAGGCCCGACTCCATCAGCTGAGCAGGTAAAGTCCCAGTAGCTACATCCATCAGATCCAGACTAACACCACACCATCTCACCTTTCCCATCCCCGGCGTGTCCTTGACCTTTGACCCAGCTCGAAGGAGACATGGTGGGAGGGCAGGCGGGGAGAGCTGCAAGGCCCCGCTGAAGCCCCCGGTGTAAAGCAGCGGTTCTGCGGACTCGCCGGGCGGGGAGGCTGAGCCAGGTGGGGACTTCTTCCTGCGAGACAGACTGAGCTTGTGAGCCGCCCTGAAGACACAAAACACAGAAACAGAGTCAGAGAGCACCGAGCTGCACCCAAACACATCGTTTAACAGGAAATAAAAGAAAACATAAAATAAGATCAGAGAGAGAGAAGAGCTGATCTGAGACTGAGTATTAAGAGATGAGTTTAAGGTCCATGTCAAACACAGGCAGAGAGAGAAGGGAGGAGGAGGCTCAAACTCTTCCTCCCGGAGCCTCCTCCCAGACAGATACTCTGAAAACAGAGCGTGTCATTATAGCCTCCAACCACCGGCAGGACTCACTGCCAACGTCACATTTACCAGAGAGAGAGAGAGAGAGAGAGAGAGAGAGTGTCTGTGTGTGTCTGTGTGTGACCGTGTGTGTCCGAGGGTGGAGCAGCAGCATCTCCTGATGGGTTGGAGATAGATGGAGCAAAGGTACAGCAGGACATGCAGAGAAAGAAAGAGGATGAAAAACGTCCCGCTCCCATCAAACTGCAGCGCTGCATCACAACAAGAGAGCAAAGCACTCTGCGAAAGTAGAGCCACCAGTGACCAGGGCCACAAGGAAGGCACCTGTGTTTTGGTCTTGGGTTGTTCCCCACTGCAGGGACCACAGCTGGCGGTCACACAGGTCACCTGATTATCTTATTGAATTGATGCGTTTGCTCTAAAGTTCTTTTTACATTTCAAACTCTCAATTTTCACCTCAAGAAAATTCAAAGTAAGTAAAACAAAAAATCAACTTTGATTATTTTATTTGATCCCAGTCATGCAGCTCTCTCTAGGCTCAGCATTAGGATGCTAATGAACTTGCTCCGTGGCTCAGAGTCATCAAAGCATGCTTAACATTCGGTTACTTCACAAAGAAAATGTGAAGCTCGGCAAACTTTCAAACTTTGAAGTTCATGACCTTCATGGAGAGGAGGATCATGGGTAAAAGAAGAAGCTTTAAGGTGCACCGCTTTCTTTAAAAACGTGAAATACGTTATTGACCTTGGTGGAGGATGCACTCTGTGACTGTCACAGATGTTGTAACCATGGTGGTGAAGATACCGCCATAGAGTGTGCAGATCGTCCACACATCTGCTCAGGTAAACCTGAACACAGTTTATCTGTTTACGCACTGTGGGAGAGCCACAGCCTAATCGTTGTGTTTAACCAGGTACATATTAACCTGTGCTAACCCTCAGCATACCCGACATTCTCTGTGCACGCAGTGATGGCGGTTACGTCCTTCTGCGGCTGACACACTTCTTTAAAGGACTTTTTAATGCTAATGCAGATGTGCTGATGCTCTGACACCATCACCATCCACACCCACCCGTGATCTGAGACACGTGATCTACACCTACACAATTTCACATGTTAGCTCGAATGATGGTGTTTCAGTGATGTCACAGGGTTAGGGATGACTCCATCTTCTCTGAGTGGATGTCTGACTCCACAGGTGAGCAACCGCAATAGATTGGACAAAGGGTGGAATATGTTTAACAGCCCCTGAAGGAGAAACTGAAGAGACATCAGAGACTCGTTGAAGCTGTTATTTTACACTCTATGCTTCACGCGTCTACAGTATCAATTACATCTGGACTTAATTTATCGCCACGAGGACGTCTCTCCACTGCTCTCGGCTTTTGCCTTCCACAGAACTGTCAGTACCTCAAACATGAAGCTGGACTGAAATGAAATAGGATTTAAAAATCACTATTATTATTACTCACAGTTCCTTCCAATCCATTATCTGCTCAAACTTCTTGATCTTAAAGAGGAACTGGGACCAAGCTTCTTTTCGTCCTCATTCACCATTGTAAAGACCCAGATCTATTCAAACAAAGTGTTAAAACCACAGCTGTAAAGGAGGGACACCCGGGCCGCATCATCGAGGCTGACCTATGAAGCCTTCTCCAGAAAATAGATCCAGTGTCAAACCAGAAATCTACCCATGATCGGCGGACACTCAGCTGATCAAGGAAAAACGCTGATGGTGGTCCATATCCATATAGTCCATTTTCACTGTCTCAGGTTTACCCAGATGTTTATCCAGATGTGTCCTCTTTTAAAGCGCTTAAGGTTCTTCTTTTGTTGTCCTTCTGCATTCAGCAGTAAACATCCACGAGTGTAGCATTTCGTAAACTCTACAGGTAGAACAGGTGCCTCAAAGTCCGGAGAAGGTTTCTCCAAGGCTTTAATTCATTTTCATGCTCCCAACAAAATGGCTTTTCATCCACCAGTTTGACTTTCCATCCCCCCTGAACTCCAATATACCACTCTTTAAAGCGAGAATCATTTTACTTTTGAAACAGGAGAACACTGTCCATGCATCCAGACAATGATGATAACATGATGTCCAACACGGTTTTTCCTAAACTCGCAGAGTTTCTTGGTTCGTCAATCACAGCATCAACAGTGTGTCTGTCCTTTCAGAGGGATTAAACATTTTAACCATTTTCATTTTCAACATCTGTTTTTTACCAAATCCATAAAGAAGTTTAGGGGTTGAACCTAAAAGATCTTTAAAACTACCAAAGTGCTGCGGAGGGATCCCAAACTTATGTTAATCCTAAAGCATTCAGTTGAGTACATCAGATTTATCACCATGTTCAGCTTTCAGCAGATTATTATTCCTATTCACTTCTGCCAAACAATAAAGATTCAGTCTGTTCGTCAATCAAAAATAAGACAGGAAACCAAAAAACTGCTTCAGGTTTTTCATGATTGTTCCCATTAAAGCAATAACTCACATCACATTCATTTCACGCATGAATGAACATCCTTCTGTCTTTGCTCCCCTCACAGGTCCAAACATATCCTCATATTTAGTGAGTTTTTCTCACTAAAGTCCAACAATATGTGCCGAGTTCCTGATCAAAAATACATCTAACTGCTGAGATTCATCCAAAAATATCTGACAGTATTCATCTGTAAACCAGCACCTCGGCATCTCAACACGTTTTCCCTAGTTTGTTCCATATAGCTAAACTCCAAATCCATCTTTCCGTGTTTCGGACAGGAAGTGCAAATCTGATCACGGGACGTTTTGATATTGGTTGGAGCAAAGTTCTGCAGAGACTTCTGGAGGATGAGTTCACTTTGTTTTATGATTGTTATCAATCCGCCTGCAATGGTGTGTACTCCACAAAGCTGTGCATCCCTCCATCCTTCCCTCCGTCCTCACGCCCTGCAGCCAATCTGTAGAACTCACCTCGTCCCAAATGAAGAGCCTCAGCCGGCTTTCCTTCCTTCCACTCTTTCCTCGTACTGAATCATTCTTCCATCTTTCTGACCCTGCAGCAACTCATTCTCCACACTCTCACTTTCCTCTCATTCTTCTTTTACCTTTCCTTCTTCATTATTTCCACCTCTCCTCCTCTCTCCTCTCGTCATCTCTCCTCTCCTATTCTCTCCTCATTTCTTCCTTTTCAAAGCTCCACTTCTTTAATTTCGCCTCCTTTCTTTTCTTCCCTCCTTCTCCCACCTCTCCTGCTCATCTCCTCTTTCTTCTCTCCCGTAGCTCCTCAGTCTGTTCCTGCAGTATCGCAATGCCGCTCCTCTCCACCCCTCCCACCTCCCTCCTCCTCCTCTAACTCCAGGAGAGAGAGAGAGGGATGAAAGGAAGTGGCATCAGCAGAGGAGGAATAAAGGAATGAAACAAGAGGTGGAAATAAACGAGTGAATGAGAGCGGGAGGATTCCTGCCTCTCCCTGCCGTTGTTGCTGGGAAACACTGGCAAAGCTCCAGCCTCCCTCCTTCCTCTTCCACCCCTCCCTCCGTCCGTGGGTCCGTCTGCCTTGCTCACCTCACCTTCCCTCACTCTCCTCGCTCACCCCCTCTCTCTCTTTTCACTGCCCCGCCTTCTCGGTGTGTCGACACACAGCAGCTGTGAAACCACTGTTCACCCCACCACATGCACACATACACACACACACACACACACACACACACACACACAAACACACACACACACACACACTTGATATGCTACATGAATACTTCATGAGATGACAGACACCCCCACTGCTGGACTTCAAAGACACTCAGCATGTGTGTACAGTATGTGTTCGTGTGAGTGTGTGTGGTGTAACCTCTCTGAGAACCTGCAGGCTGGGTCACTGATATGAAACCACAGACTGACTGAAGGAGAGCAAACAGGAGACTTCAGTCTGTGAGGTGCAATCACTGATCAATCAACACAAATTAATCTATTTCAATAATTAATAAAAAAAGTAAATGTTTTTTTTAAGTAGAAAGGAAAAAAAAACTTTCAGTTTAATGTGAATGGGATGTCCAGTTGTCCAACACTGCTTCTGTGCACATAGGCTGAATGTGTGTGTGTGTGTGTTCCTGTCTGGCCATCTTTGTGAGGACCGAAATCTGCATTCTACTATAATTGTGAGAACCAACAGTCACTTGTGAGGACACACGCCGGTCCTCACAAGTTTGAAGGCCTTTTTGAGGCTCAAAATGTGGTTTTAGTGTCAGGGTTACAATTAGGTTATGGTTAAGTTTAGGGTAAGGGTTATGGTTAGGCAATGATTTTTAATGGTTAATGGTAAGGGGCTAGGGAAACCATTATGTCAATGAAGGTCCTCGCTAAGATAGCTGAACGGGCTTGTGTGTGTGTGTGTGTGTGTGTGTGTGCGTGTGTGTGTGCGCACTAAAAATCTTTCTCATCAAATCTCATCACAATGTTATGCACATGTGCACGAGCCTTGTTCCAGCTTTATGAACGAACACCTGTGCAGACACACTGGAACTCTTCATTTGCAGGTAAAATGTGTAGCTTGCAGAGTATGACATGGAAAAAAAAGCGACGATGAGAGTGAAGGATTGTGGGTATGTAACCATCAGAGAGATGTAATCTCTGGAGCGTGTCCAGGCTCTGCCCCGGGCCTCCTCCTGCTAGGACATGCCTGGAAGACCTCAGCTCCCTCCTTTCGACCCTTCTCTATGGGAAAAGGAGTGCTCCCCTCAGCCTCCTGGTAGATCATAGATGCACATGTGGTAAGAGTTTGACAATCCTCGGTAATCGTGGTCACAAAGTCAGGTGTCTGCCCAGCAGGATGACAGCAACTCCACACCAGTATTTTATGGCAGAGGGGTAAAAAACCCTCCATAATGTAGCCAAACGGTGGTGACACACCGTTCCGGTCCAAAGCTGGTTGGCTGTTTCCTGAGCAGGAAAGTACACAGAGTTCACTGTCAGAAGTGAACAAATCAGAGCTGAGGAAAGCAGCATGAGGAGCTCAGGTTCATTCAGCGCTGTCTGCAGGAGCTCAGCTGCTCTGAAATTATATTTATCATAACTCCCCTTCAGGTCGTCTCAGGCCAGACAAACCTGCCAAAATGTGCCTGACAGCAGTTTTACTGTAGTTCCTACCTGCTGCTGCTCTCTGGGGACATGTTTGAATGCATGCCCAGGAAAACAAGCAACATGTGAGTGGAGAGATGATTATTGATCAGAGGAGGAGCTGGAGAGAGCTGTGTTATTGCTGCAGAGAGCAAGGAGAGGTATCAGAGCCACAGATCCATTTCCAGATCAATTCTCTGAAGCAGACGCCAATCGATAGGAGCAGCCCAAGGCCATCTGTCACAGTTAACCTGCAGGCAGGTAATGATCAGCTGTGGTCTCAGGTTCACTCACTGAACGATTAGACACAATTAAAAGAACCACGTCTGTGAGAGCGTGGAGCTAAAAGCTCAGAGGCTCCACCGCTCACCCTTCATATTTGCAGTTTTTTTTTATTATTGACTGTTTGGTTTCATCATCTTCTCTGTCTGTCTCGAGGTGTGCATGTTAGATTGACATCACCTTCTGACCAATCACAATAACACAAAGTGGCTCTGTTTAGACCTGAAAGACCATGAATCACCCCCGACTGCTAATCAGTAATATCCAATCAAAACCCTAAAACTGAAGCTCCGCATTCCTGTACACTCTATTACTACAGTAACCTAGTGGCAGCCATATTTTTGGTCACATGATGTCATTAAAATGCCTCAAAAGGCTCAAACACGTTCTAGACGTTCTAGACCTCCAGTTCAGGTGAAGCTAGCAGCTGCAGCCTGTGTCCACCTGTCAGTCACAGAGGCCCCGCCCCTAATAATGCAAACTTTAGGCTTTATTCTAACATAAACAGGTGTCTTATGGTGTTATTATCGTTGTGATCCTGGTACCACCTTCGGTCTGACGCATGGTTTGAACACGAGGACGTCCTTCTCAATGTTCATTTTTCCAGAATCATCTGATGACTCTGTGATCAGACGCCCTCTGAGGCAGATGTTTGTCAGACCCAGGGCCCTGCTGTCAGTGTGTGGGTGCAAGCTCCTTTGGTCCAGCTTCTCCTCAGAGTGCCGCTCCAAACATCATCTCGGCCCTTGTTATCCTGGACAGCCGTCAGCAGCTCCACCTCTGCACCACCAGCTTTTATCTTCCTGCCATACGCCCTGCACTCCAGGCCACTGAAGTCCGACTGTCTGACAGTGAGAGATAAACTCTGAGGCTTAAACCCAGAGAGGTGCAGCAGTGGCTCATTTGGGAGACACTCCAGAGAAAACTGAGGTTTCTGTCTTTTATCTGCTGCAGGAACAGGGACAACAGTGGGCAGAGCTTTTGTGCTCAACCGTCACAGAATCACAAACAGTCGTGACAGCGATGACTTTAACGGGAATGAAATTGGCACAATCAGGATGGACTGCGGACAGTCTCGTGCACTCCATGCGAACCGCTGAACCGCTGTTTGTTTCACACAGTTCAACATGTGATGGGACACATGTTGAACCTGCAAAATGTCAGGATGTTCATAAAGTTTATTGACAGTAGAATGCAGAAAATATGATCTTTAATCAAATATGAACTCGTTTTCAATCTGAGGGCAGTGTCATTGTCTTCAACATCAGTCTGTGAGCTGAGAGCAGCTGCTGCACTGTGAAACATTTAAAACATGTCAAACGGTTTCTCAATTTAGACATTTGACATGTTTTATAAGCTCTGTTGATAATAAATTATGAAATCTGGAAATCATCACCTTCTGTTTCTTTCAGTTTCACATTCATGATTACATGAGGTTACACAAGGGTAATTCTTCGGCATGAGACAGGAAACTGTGAGGCGGTCTGGACAGGAAGTCCTGGGGTGGGCAGCAGCAGGTACCAACCCTCCGTCACACTCATGTCTGCAGCACGGTCGGCTCAGCGAGGCCTTCAGGACTCTGGATTCAGGACTCTCAGGACTCTCTCTGGATGTGGGTCACATTACTCCTCAGCTTTCCACTCTATCAACACACTGCTCTCAAGGTTGAAGGTTTGATTCGCAGCTGAGCCCCAGGGGTGACTCTCTGCTCTGTGTAACCTCCTTACATCACTTCCTCTGTCACTCTGTATTCCATGCGTACAGGGATCAGGGACACGGGTCATTTTAAAGTCTCACGTCTGCAGAAAGCTCAGCCTGCCTTAGTTACTGAGTAAAGAGTGTCCTCCTCACAAACATGCTGAGCTATGAAATAAAAGCCTGAGACGATCCATATATCAAAGGCTGATCCGTGTCTCAGAGTGTCTGAGGACTGTGTTACTGCTGATTCCCTCCAACAGGACATGATAACAGAATCTAACCTAAGTGGAAGATGTTTACTTCAATGACTGCAGGAATTCTGGCTGTACTTGCGACTCTTCACGTCTGTGGAGTCCCACAGGTGTTAAAGGCAGGTCTGCACACTAGCAAAGAGGACCTGGACAGGTCACCGTCGTCGAGGTGGAGAGAAGTTTAAACTGTCCAGAGTGCAGCGTCAGGTGACCTGTCGCTGGTTAAACCACAAGCTCTACCTATCTTCGCTCTGACTCACGAATGTCTTCACGAGGCTCTCCCTGCACAGAGAGCAGCAGAAGTTTGTGCTCCATGTTCACTGACTTTCTCAAAGTCAGCAGCAGCTGTGATTGAGTTTCACTGACACTGGAGCCAGTTAACCAGCAGTCCTTCTCCGGGCAGACTCTGCTGCAGCGCTGTGGCTCTGTTGGGTCTGAGCGGTTTGGGAGAGGCTCTGTTCTGGACAGGAAGTCGATAAAAAAAGCTCGGGCCGCGAGCCAGAAATCCACTTTGGGGAACTTGACTCTAATAGTGGGAGCGGGTCTAATCCTTACTTTATTTTGGGGTTTCACTGTGAGTCTAAGCTGCAGGAGGTGTGGCTCTGCTCTGTGCTCCAGGCTCAGCGCCGGTCCGAACCTTCGGCCCCGTGTCCACAGTGTCTCCATCACCTCCGACAGCACCTCCTCACAGCACAGCAGCATCAGGTAGCCCTGACCGCTGTAAAGGTGCTGCATCAGGCTGAGCTAAGCCTACAGCTGTGACTGAGCAGCAGCAGTGAGCAAACAGCGAGTGGGGAGAGCAGCCCGAGGCTCAGGTGTCGTACCAGCAGACGGCGAGGAGTCAACAGTTGGAGGGGATCCCCGCATTAACATAGCTACGTTTTTGATTGGCCGCCCTGAACAGTCGGCTAGAAAACATTTCAGATCATTTGTGTGTCCGAACAGGAGGACACACCGCCTCCATTCCCTCTGTGACCCTCAACATCCAGAATGGGTCAGAATACCAGATTCGAGCAGACAGACGGAGTCAAAGCCCCCTGACCCCGAACACCACCTCTGACAGCTTGGACAGGAAGAAAAGCTGCCAATTAGATTCTGCAAGGAGAGAATCTGAATCTGGAGCACTTCCATTGATCCCTGAGGGAGACGTTCTTACAGCAGCAGCATCTCCATGTGAATCCACACATGAAGTTCTGCTGTATGAGCTTTCCTCATAGGACAAACACAACTGAAGCCCAGAGAGCTTCATAAGATTCACAGTTTTCCCTGCCGATAAGGACCTCCCTCATAAAACAGTGTTTTGGTTTGTCCACAGTGACCCAGGTTTTATGTGAATTAACAGAAGCGTGAGCGTGTTTTATCGCTACAGTCTGAGCTACATTGGCTGTAATGTTTATTTTGTACAGTTTACATACAGAGAGTCGTGTTGACTCACTGAGCTCACAGACTTCATCCAGTCAGACCACAGGAGTCGCCCCCTGCTGGCCAGAATGCAGGTCTAAAGCACGCTAGTGTTGGTTAGCCACACTGATCTATGTACAGCATGTGCAGCATGTGCTGCTTTGCGTCTCTCTGTCATGTTGCGTTCACTGACCTGATCAAGAAGGCGGCAGCGGCAGACGGCGGCTGGCTGGTTTGGGTGCTGACGCTGTGGGCTGCTGGTTTAACCGGAACGTTCTGGGCTGTATCCGTCACGGTCAGATGACCTCCATCTGCAGTCAGACCCTGACAGATGAGACAAATATCAGGTCTTAAGCCAAAACATGAAATCCAGCATCACCTGAAATTTCCTTTTGATGTTTGTTCTGTTCTTAAATTAAATCATTTATTTTTTCATAAAACTCATCACATTTTCCATAATTTACATAATTAATAAAAGCAGGCAGTCTCCTTCAGACTGACACCAACTCACAGAGGATCCCGATGCCGTCAGACGCCGTCAATGCTGCACCTTTAGAGAAACATCTGTACTCAGACTTTGATATTTATGTTTAAATATATTTTTTGTAGCAGTATAATATTTATAGTAAATAATGCTGATATCCCAGTATTATTTTTATTCAGAGGTCAGACTTCCCCCAACGCTCTTTATTTATCAGAAATTGCAGATGAGCGCCGTTAGCTCCTGGCTTCATCAGCAGCAGGAGGAGGAAGCTCTGGATGAGGAGATCATTAGTTAATTACCTCAGGTCGTTAGCCTGATCGTTGCCATCCAGACTTCCTGTTCTGCTCAAACATGGCTGCTTCAACCACTGAAGGCTTTTTCCGGTTCACCGTGCTTAATGGCTAGTCCTACTGGGCTAATGACCGGTCAGCTGGTCTGCTGCTATAATTACATTTCATCATACAGAGTAGCTTGTTTTGTCCTTTTGTGCTTTCATTCCAGGATAATGGAGCCACACATGAGTGTGATCTCAGAAACATCCAGCTCTTTGCAGCTGTAGTAGCACAGCTCCTGTCTCTGGCCTCAGATCCGTGGCCTAGTTATGGTGAATTACCGCAGTTACAGGAAGTGGCACACTGGGGCAGATCCACTCTTCAGCTGTGTGACTGCGACACGCTCGGCTGGCTAACAGGATTACACAGAGAGCCGGCAACGGGATGAGCTAGCGCCAAAACGCCATCCTGAGTGAGACCAATCAAACACGAGGGCCACAGAGCACGCTGCGATTACCGCCTCACGGCTGTGCAGTGATGGTTTCCATCCAAGTTTGGAAGAGGAACAGACACGGCGAAGGTTTACAACATCAGAGCAAAGAAAACATGCTCTGTGACCTTTCACCTTCTGCTTATGTCATCACTGTCATCATGTCACACCTGTGTGAAGGTTTAATGAGTGAATTATTGTAACTGTGCTGAACTTGACCTTTGACCTGTGGGATATGACTGGCTCTGAGGCATGTTGTGTGTTCAGGTGTGTATTTGGCTGAGCAGGATAAATCCATAAAATCATGTGACACTCGTTTTCATCGTCTTCACCTCAGCTCTGACTCTGTTTCTCTTTCTCTGCGTCACCAAGTCAATGTTCACCCTTTTCACAATAAAAGCCTGGTCTACTAAAATAACACCTGCTGAAAAGCAGCCACTGAAATGCAGTGTTAAGGACATGACATCATCACAACCTCTCCTCACACTGTGATCGGCGGCCATGTTTACTCCTGCCCAGGCGTAAGTCTGAATGCCAATCATGGAGCTGAGATAATCCTGAATATGATTGTCTGAGTTATTATACAAGAATCCATGAAACAAACGATCCAGGTCTGAAGAGGTGCATTGTGTCATCTGTGGGACTGTGAGGACGTATCCCCGTGGATGATGACGACCTCAGAAAATCGTGGCGTGACATCTCAGAACGATCACATCACTGCTGTGGGAGAAGGAGTAAAACGGAGCTGGTGGAGGATCAGAGGCCGCCACGATTAAACTCAGCATGCTGATGGCAACTAATGAGGCACATGATGAAGACCTGGCTTCCTACAGCTCTTTGAGAGTTTTTAGTCCCGCTGCCGTCATCACGCTGTCACAACTGCTCCATCAAACACCTGAGAATAACTTTGTCTTTTTCCAAAGGTTGCTGCTGAAGGTTGGGAACACTGGAGAAACTGGAAATTTCAGTCTGTTATAACTGCAGCTGACACACACACACACACACACACACAAAGAGTTGTAGCCTGACTTTACAGCTGCATTAGAATCATGTGCAGTGTTGGAGTCAAATTGTTAAATCATTGTGTTACTTAAATTTGTAAGTCTTAGTTCAAACTTATGGAATGCCAGGACTGCCATAATGAATTAATTAAATACACCATTAAATAATTATTAAATGTGGCAATAATTAATTAAAATTGTAAATAATTAATTAAAATGGGAAATAATTAATTAAATAAATATTTTTGATGCATTGAATTAATTAATTATTGCAACATTTATTTATTTATTTAACATTTTAATTAATTATTGCCACATTTCAATAATTATTTAATGTTGTATTTAATTAATTCATTTTGGCACAGTTGACTCCTTCAGGTCTCACCATGAAATAATTTTATCTGTCAACCTCACTCATCAAACCCAGGGGGCGGGGTTAACGCTGATCGAGTCAAAACAATTGCTTTGGCCTTGTGGCCACTGTTTTTAGCACACAACAACCGGCATGTTGAAACTAACAGAACTGAACTTTGAAAAACCCTGTTTGTGTGTCATCAAATACCGTTTAAATATTTTTTAGCCAAGAATGTAGTGGTTTAATCTTCAGATGTCTGGTCGGTTTGTCAAGATACAGCCTCTTTGCAAAAGTGCTTTGATGATTTCGGAGATGTCTGCCCAGCCCAGTCTGAACATCAATTGCAATTGAGCTGTTATTACCACCAACAAAATGCAGGTACACAGCTGCCATAACCCCCGCAGTACACTGACTTCATTTACTGAGGTTATATTTATTGGGTTTTTATTTCCTGATGTTCGTATGTGTCATACCTGTTTCAATTCTACATTAAAAACATGTTTAAGGAGGAGAGAGAGCAAATAAATCCGATTAACATCTGATGTTTGGGTTTTTGTTAAATAATGAGCGTGACCTGCATATAAACGCATAAAAGAAATAACGTTGGTGTTTCCGTCATGTAGTAACTGCTAGGTTTAACTGTACAAAGGTTGTTCGACACTATGAAACACATACAGACTTCATGATGTTCAGCTAATATTTTTATTGTGAATATTAATCATGAGGGTAAACGGCCCTGTACACCACGGAGCGAGGTCAGCATGTCCACGATATCTTCAGCGCTCTGAGTTAACTGACTAATCTAATGGTCATCTATGAATAATTCACGGGTCATATCAATATGATTTAACAGAACATCATCCTTATTACTGCCAACTATTCCAGAGACGTGAAAATCTACAGCATAAAGAACAAAAAAATACAGCAGTCTAACACAACACTGTAACAGAGATGAACGCGTCAGTTTGTCACAGATCAAAGTGGAATGAAAGTGATTGGTTGAACAGGTGTTCGTGATCTGTGTTTTCTGCATTTTCATCAGCGTAAGAGACTCAGCAGCAGATTATAATAACATTTGTACATTTAACAAATCACCAAATTAATACACAGAAGAAACGATCAAACCTGTTCCGACAATTTGAGTTTGTATTCCCTCAGCTGCAGACTCACTGCTGTTTAAATGTTTGAGAGAGAAGATTAGATATAAAAAAAGACGTCAAACATAGACTCAGTCTGAGTTCACATTTGATATGAGGCCAGGACGTAAAGTGGCTGTGCCCTGTTTTAAGATCATATATGTAAAATTGTTGTCTGACCTCCGTCGATCCAGCCACTCAGAGTCCGTGGTTACCATGGCCAGTAGCGGTCCTAGCCTGTTTGGCGCCCTGGGCGAACACCCCCTCTGGCGCCCCCCCCCCCCCCCCCCCCCTCCTCACACACAAAGAGAGAGACGAAGTATGCATTGTATGCAAACGTTGTATGCAAACGGCTACTAAACAGACATCATAATTCGTCATACAATGAGAACAGGACAAATCAACAATTGACACTGACTAATTAATATTATATTATTGTATATATTGTTTGGAGTTTAGTCTGTTACTGTTACTATTTTTACCATTTCTTCTTGGAGGAACTGTAACCCAAATAATTTCCTTAGGGATTAAGAAAGTATCCTGATTCTTAATGTTTTAGGATACATGACCTGCCATTATCCAATGACACATCTGCTTACCTGTATCTTTTGCTCGTTTCTCCTTGTAGGAGTCATAATTAAATGTATTGAATTTTAATGATCACTGGGTTTTCATTTGTTTGGTTGCTATGGTGATGTGTAACGGGAGTCACGTGGGTGCTAGCGGCGACATTAAGAGGGCATTGTCAGTCTGTCTTTCACCGGTTTGATTTTGACAGAGAGGAGGGCTGGGTAGCCCTAGTTTTTGTTGACCGCAGCACAACGAGTTTCCCCTTGTTGCATTAGAGCCTGTGATGTTTTAAGAGTTTGAATCGCGAGCCGATCACATTGCTCTGTAAACTTTTCAAGCACTTTAATAAACAAGCAAGCAATTCCACCTCTCGCATTATTGCGTAAAGTTGAGAGGCAAATAGACAGGCTCAGTCCCCGGCCTCTAGCGACTGTGGAAGTCGCTACACTCCTCCTCTTCTTTTCTCATTTGAAGTTTAAAAACGGGTTGTGTGTGAGACTTTAGATCAACAAAATATAAAATATACATTTTAAATTGTTATTGATCCCTTTACCCCTGGTCCTAAAGTGTATATTTATTTTCTTACTCTTATATATATTGTTTGTTTACTTGCACTGTTGTAACTGGAGCCTCGTCGTCTCGTCTCTCTATATACTGGACTGTATGTAGCGGAGATGACAATAGTCAGCTATTTGACAATAGTCAAAGTTTACTTTGACTTCAGCAGCGAGCAGGCGCACCGAGGGCTCTCGCGCTCACTTTTGAGTATAGAATTTTGAAAAAACATCGGTGCAAATGATAAGTCTGTATCATAATGTCTGGTGTTTTCGTGTTTGTTGGTTTCTTTGTAATTTGTTTTATTTTGCGAGTTGGTAATTTTTGCTGCTCCAGCCAGCCAGAGCATCCCCCGCTGCCCCGCCCTTTCCTCCCTGTGCCGCAAGCAGCAGGCGCACCTCGCAAACGGAGGGCGCCCTTACTCCCAGCAAATGGGCGGTAGAAAACCAATGCCATTCCCAATATGCGCTGGCATGATGTCGGGGCAGCATGAGAACGAGCCGCGATGCCGCCCCCACCACGATGCCGCCCCGGGCAACCGCCCGTGTCGCCCGTATCTAAAACCGCTACTGACCATGGTTACTGCATAAGTAGCTGTAATTTAAACAGCTGGCACTGCGGAAACCTACTTGAGTGTTTATGTTTGTCATTGCAAAAGAACTGTCTGAATGGTTAACTGAAGTTAACTTATAAATTATAGTTAAGGAGTATCACAGATACCGCCCACTGAGCTTTGTGACTGTACACCACTACACTGAAATAAGTGTAGTTGGTGACAGAAAAACGGGGTATATTAAAACTTTACACCACCACCATTACTGCCTGTGATTTGAAATGCATTCTGGGATACCTGGCTTCCCCAAGTCCACACAAGCAATCGATTATCTAGGATGGACCTGTCTTGACTTACTTTGCACAGCAACCAATCAAATGTTAGAGAAGCTGCAGTGGCAACTCCGCCCACTTAGTTTGATGGGTGAGGCTGACAGATAAAATTAGTTCAAAGTGAGACATGAAGGGGACAATAGTGCCATAATGAATTAAATAAATAAATCGGTAAATAATTAATTAAAACTGTCAATAATTATTTAAATGTGTTATTAATTAATTAAAACTGTCAGTAATTAATTAAATGTGTCATTAATAAATTAAATATGTCATTAATTAATTAAATGTGTCATAAATATTTATTTAATTAATTATTTCTCAGTTTAATTAATTATTGCCACATTTAATTAATTATTTAATGGTCTATTTAATTAATTCATTATGTCAGTCCTGGCGTTCCCTACAAACTATAGGATCAATGACATTCTTTTGTTTCTGTTGACTTTCCCAGCCTGTTAAACGGTGGGGGAGGCTATAGTGTTTTATTATGAGACATCCTATGTGAGGGTTCTGTTTTCTTGTTTAGTAAGCTTCCTGCTTTTATGACCCTTTTGTGGGCAGGAGGTCACACAAACGCACCCCCAAACACAAACACACACGTGCACACACATACACACATAGTACCTTATCTTTTAGAACCATAGGGGGGGGTTTAGGGTGGTGCTTGTGTGTACTGTAACTGTTTGTGTGTAACAGAATAAAAGGCGGCAGGGGAAGCTGGTTCTTTGGACTCGTTTGACACCGAGGGCAGAGGATTGCTGCCGTCTGGCTCCCCTTGCTAGCAAGTGAAATTGATCAATCGCTGATTGTCTTGCTTCCTTGCTTCGCTAATAGGAATACGTTTCTACACCAGCGGGGCCTGTGGAAGCGCAGACCCAACATGCAGAATGTGAGGCTGAAGCCTCTGGTTTCTGAGTACAGGTGTGCACGTGTGTACAGGTGTGCACAGGTGTGTGTGTTTACAGTTGTGCACAAGTGAGTACAGGTGGAGCCATACTGAGCAAACTGGTGTGAGATAACTGAACAGTTCATATGGAGACCAGCAGAGAGCACACGTTTGGAGAAAATACAATCCTGACCCAGGTGACCCCTGACCCTTGACCTCTGTGGTTCTTCTGAACAACTACAGTGGGGCAAAAAAGTATTTAGTCAGCCACCGATTGTGCAAGTTCCCCCACTTAAAATGATGACAGAGGTCAGTAATTTGCACCAGAGGTACACTTCAACTGTGAGAGACAGAATGTGAAAAAAAAAATCCATGAATTCACATGGTAGGATTTGTAAAGAATTTATTCGTAAATCAGGGTGGAAAATAAGTATTTGGTCACCTCAAACAAGGAAAATCCCTGGCTCTCACAGACCTGTAACGTCTTCTGTAAGAAGCTTTTCTGTCCCCCACTCGTTACCTGTATGAATGGCACCTGTTTGACCTCATCATCTGTATAAAAGACACCTGTCCACAGCCTCAACCAGTCAGACTCCAAACTCCGCCATGGCCAAGACCAAAGAGCTTTCGAAGGACACCAGCAAAAGAATTGTAGACCTGCACCAGACTGGGAAGAGTGAATCTACAATAGGCAAGCAGCTTGGTGTGAAAAAATCAACTGTGGGAGCAATCATCAGAAAATGGAAGACATACAAGACCACTGATAATCTCCCTCGATCTGGGGCTCCACGCAAGATCTCATCCCGTGGGGTCAAAATGATCATGAGAACGGTGAGCAAAGATCCCAGAACCACACGGGGGGACCTGGTGAATGACCTGCAGAGAGCTGGGACCAAAGTAACAAAGGTCACCATCAGTAACACACTACAACGGCAGGGAATCAAATCCCGCAGTGCCAGACGTGTTCCGCTGCTGAAGCCAGTGCATGTCCAGGCCCGTCTGAAGTTTGCCAGAGAGCACATGGATGATACAGCAGAGGATTGGGAGAATGTCATGTGGTCAGATGAAACCAAAGTAGAACTTTTTGGTATAAACTCAACTCGTCGTGTTTGGAGGAAGAAGAATACTGAGTTGCATCCCAAGAACACCATACCTACTGTGAAGCATGGGGGTGGAAACATCATGCTGTGGGGCTGTTTTTCTGCCAAGGGAACAGGACGACTGATCCGTGTTAAGGACAGAATGAATGGGGCCAAGTATCGTAAGATTTTGAGCCAAAACCTCCTTCCATCAGTGAGAACTTTGAAGATGAAACGAGGCTGGGTCTTCCAACATGACAATGATCCAAAACACACTGCCCGGGCAACAAAGGAGTGGCTCCGTAAGAAGCATTTGAAAGTCCTGGAGTGGCCTAGCCAGTCTCCAGACCTCAACCCCATAGAAAATCTGTGGCGGGAGTTGAAAGTCCGTGTTGCTCGGCGACAGCCCCAAAACATCACTGCTCTTGAGAAGATCTGCATGGAGGAATGGGCCAAAATACCAGCTACTGTGTGTGCAAACCTGGTAAAGACCTATAGTAAACGTTTGACCTCTGTTATTGCCAACAAAGGTTATGTTACAAAGTATTGAGTTGTATTTTTGTTATTGACCAAATACTTATTTTCCACCCTGATTTACGAATAAATTCTTTACAAATCCTACCATGTGAATTCATGGATTTTTTTTCACATTCTGTCTCTCACAGTTGAAGTGTACCTCTGGTGCAAATTACTGACCTCTGTCATCATTTTAAGTGGGGGAACTTGCACAATCGGTGGCTGACTAAATACTTTTTTGCCCCACTGTAGCTAAATAGGGTGCTTACCGTACTGTGTCGGAGCTCAGGTGTGCAGCAGGAGACCCTCCACACCCCCTCCAGGTTCTGAGCTGGGTTCAGGGGAAGGGGCGTTACTGTGGCGAGCCCTTTAGCTCCGCCCCCACCGAGGTAGGTGCTCTGCACTATGCTCGATCTCCACGGGGCTCCTCCCTCCTGCTGCTGCTCCTCGTGCTTCCACCTCTGCTGCTTCACTGGCAGCTCATTGCAGACCCAGCTGCTCTCTGAGATTGGGGCAGTGCTGGAAGTGGCAGGGCGTGGTGCCATCTCCCTGCTGATGCCCAGAGCCCGCCGCAGAGCGAGTTGCCTCAGTTGCTGGAAGGAGGCACCGCATACATCACAGTGGGCTTCGATAGAAGTATGGCGAACACGGCGAGGCAACTGGAGACGCTGGAGCTTATTAAAGAGGAAGGAGGCATAGGCCAGGTCCTGGAAGAGGTGAAGAGAGAGAGGACAGTCATGTGGAAGGTTGGACAAAATATCAGGAACACCAAAATCCAGTTACTGACACAGCTGAGGACCATGAAGAATTAAAGCTGGCAGAAATAATCTCGAAATAAGTTCATTAGCTCACTGCTGGTACAGCTGAACGACAACATGAATCAAGAACCAAAAACTGTCAGAGCAGCAAGCTTGGAAAACCTACACACACACACACACACATCCGGTATTCATATCTTGTGGGGACATCTAATTGACATTTTGCTTTTCCCTAACCGCTTACCCTAAACCAGTCTTTCTCAAAGAGTGGTACGGCACACAGGCTGTCTCTGGTGCTATGCGGAAAATCTCAATTTTTTTTTAAAGATTAAATAATATACTATTGTGGAGGTATGCAAAGACGACACGAGAGTTCCCGACGCTTTTCCGGGAGGCGGAGTCAACCAGAAAACGTGTCGCTGAGCGTGAGTCCTCTATAAAGAGTACCCCTTCCTTATCGCCAGCGGTTGTGGCCGCTATGGAGCGCTGGCGGGAGAATTGGTAGGGCCGCGGGAGATGCCGCCAGTGAATCGGAACTATCGCCTTGGTAGCCAGGACAATGCGATCCGCTTCTTCTGCAAGTGAGTGGTAATCCTTCGCTGCCAGCAGCAGGTAGTTGGGGAGGCCAGCTCGCATTGACACCTATCGTAGGAAAACGTGAGTGAAGAGGAAGCAAGTTCCTAGCAAGGACAGTGTGCCCTCCATAAGCTTGAGTGCGGTACCATCGCCCAGGCCCGAGAGAGAGAGGAGTTTCTCGGCCACTCTGCATCAGAGAGGGAGTAGTGCCACAGCAGCAGCGCCTTAAGAGCGGTGTATTTCCCTTGGGTGGGGGGATCCCGGAGGAGGGTCATCACATGGCGGGTGGACAGCTGATCCAGCAAGGCCACCACATGATGGTATTTCGTGTCGTCGGCTGAAATGCCACGAAGAGCAAACTGAGTTTCGACGTGCACGAACCATGAAGTAGGGTCGTGATGCCAAAAATCCGGCAGCTTAACCACCACAGCAAAAATTTAAATGTACAGTTCTGCTATGACTTCCGGCATAAATGACGACAGAAAACTAAACAGCAGTGGTGTCTGTAGGGTTACCGATGTTGGGCTAGCTGGTATATAATGATGTGCTGTGTGGTGGCTAGTGACACAGCTATGTTAGCATAATATAAACACAGTGAAGCTGGAGGATGAACACTAACTTTTTTTCCACTCAATGAGGGTTCCCGATGGTTAGGATCAAATGTCAGGAGAACAACTGCAATATAATGTACTGCAATATAATAATACTGCTGAGCTGTAGTTACATCGTAAGGTTTTAAAAATTGAGCTTGAAAATGAATAGTGATGATAAAAACTGAAAGAGGCCGTCGGTGATCACTGACTGTTTTAGGGGCTTGTTCAGATTAAATAGAACATAATACAAAGCATTAAAACATGTTAAAAACACAACATCCTTGTTTGGGCCCGCAACTAGGTTTCATCGGGTCATCACTCCAAGATCCCACCTGTTGCAAATGTTTTAATGCAGTACAGTTGTTATTATTATCACATGTCACATCCTGTTTATGACAGTTAAAATAAATAACATTCATATAAGAAATAAGATTGTCTTGTGTAAACTGTATGTGGTGTTAAATAGGCCTATTCTACTGTACTTTAATGTCGGTCATAGGGGTTGTACTTCAAGAGCCATATATTTTAAGAGGTTGTACTCATTGTGAAAAGTTTGAGAACCACTGTCCTAAACCCAACCACAATCTAACTGTAACCCTGACACTAAAACCAGAAGTCTCAAAAGAGTCTCAAAAATGTCTTCAAACTTGTGGGGACGGGGATTTAGGTCCCCATAAGTGTGTAGTATAGTAAACTTCCAATTTTTGGTCCCCACGAAGATACGAATACATGCTCATATGCACACACATCCACACTCTCACACACACATACACAGCTGTCAGCCTCAGATTTACAGTTGGTGTGTCAGGGTATGACCTCCTGTTGACCCGAGTCACTGAGCATCAATGGAGGTTGGCGCCCTGCATGATTGGAATAACTTCACGTGACCAATCAGACAGCTGCAGCCCAACAGCCCGAGCTGAAGAGCTTCACCCCAAAATCAAATGTGCACGTTTCCTCGGCCCTGCAGCCGTTTGTCCTGCTGGCTGCTGCGGCAAGCTCCATGTAGGAGTTGAACTGTGTTCATGTTCACGTGAAGAAATTTCTCTCTTTGGCCCAAATAAAGAGTCTCTCTCTGGAGTCACTTTCAGAAACCAGTTGCTCCGACACAAACAAATCTCTCTGACAGTCTCTCTGACCTCTGACCTCTCCCATCTGCTGCTGCAGAGCAGCTGGCAGGATTTCAGTTAAAAAAACCCTCATCAGCAAGAACCACTTCTGAACTTTTACAGCCTAATACGAGCCATGAGAGAGAGGAAGTAACAGAGGAGGCTGGCAGATGAAGAGAGCCAGATGAGGTAAATGGGGAAAAAATATGAAATTAACATTTCTCATCAAAAAGCAACTTCTTAAAATGATTAAAAAGATCATCCAGTCAGAAGCTTTCACATAATGTGACCATGTCCAGGAGATGCACAGCTCAAGCTGAACAAGATCATTGCAAACAGACAAAGAGCAGAACCTCATGAACCCACCTGACTGAAACACGCACAGCAGGAGCTGTAGGTGGAGCTTCAATCATGACATCCTCACTGAACTCATCTGGAGCTCAAACTCTTTGTAACGTCAAACTATCAAACCTTTTCTACCTACTGACACCTTACCGCTCATCACACACACGAAAAGCTGACACACTTGCAAACAAACTGACAGACCGATCCCAGTTCCCTGGACAAGCTGACCCTGGTTCCCTGGATCAGCTGACCCCGGTTCCCTGGATAGTCCAGGTCGTGCAGTCTGATCCGGAAGTTACTTCCACGCTGAGTGCAGTCTCAGTTTGAGAGCAGCTGGCGCCTCTCTTTAAATCTCTTTTTATTCACACACATGACAGAGGGCTGTCCCACGAGCTGGGACCCTGCATCTGCAGCAGGCCCTGTGCTGATGTCACTTCCTTTTCTCACTGTGGTCAGTCACAGCTGTGGCTGCATGCTCACACAGGATATCAACGTTTTAAATATGATGCATGAAATCCCTTCAAGAGTAATACCTGCTCTGAAGCTGAGGTTGAGGTGTTGGAAGTGGTTTTGGAGGTGGAGGTGTTGAAGGTGTTGGAGGTGAGAAGATGTGATGAGGTGAGGTCACTCAAAGTGTTTCAGGGTGTTATATTATTGACCACCAGCACTGCTGTGTAGCTCCTCAGGAGGGCCCTTTAGTATCCGAGCATGCTCCTCACGCTCACTTTAATCACATGATTCATAGTTGTTATTAATCTCTGGTTCAACAAACTCAAAGTTTTCCAGAAGCGCTGCCTTCGGCAAATATTATGAGTATCACTTCCCAGACCGCCTTCGAAACGAAGACATCCGACAGAGACGCGACAACCAACTGCCAATCGAGGGGCAAATTCAAGAAGAAGAATCTCTGGTTCTCTTCCACAGCATGTCTTTTATGCTGTCTTCCTTCTCTCACCCCAACCGGTCACAGCAGATGGCCGCCCCTCCCTGAGTGATTTTGGTCTTACTGAGTGAAACATGAAGTCTGTATGTTCTGGATTATTCAGAGCATGCTCACTCTGGCTAACTACCTGTCAGTCACAAGTCATCAGCCAATGAGAGCGCTGGCTCACAACTGGATCCACCCCTCATGGATATTGCAACATCCATCTTTGATATACAGTCTGTGATTTAAAGTTTATATAAAGACAGAGTGAAGCTGCCCCTGACCTTCTCTAAATCTCTGCAGCGCTCTTCCCCAGCACAAGGCCACACTGCTGCTTCTCTGTGACAGAGTGAAAACGTTTTAGACGAAACAGGTCACCTACTGATCGGAAGGTTGGTGGTTCGATCCCTGGCCCCTCCAGTCTGCATGCCAAGTATCCTTGGGCAAGATACTAAACCCCAAGTTGCTCTCCGATGCATCCATCGGAGTGTGAATGGCTGTGTCCGAATTCAGGGGAAGGATGCTTAAAATGTCATATTTGGAGGCAATGACGTCATGGCGACGCGACGAAGGCTGTCCGAATTCAAAGAGTGCTCAAAATGTGGCGACAAATGCGTCCTACTTTGCCCTGAATTCTAAGGATGGGTCCGATGTATCCTTCATGTCCTACTATATCCCAGGATTCATTGCAGGTCATAGAGGAGATTTGTTTCCGATAACGATGGGGGTCAAAGCAGGAGAGGAAAACACTTTCAAATGTAAGTATATGAAAATCTGGTTGTACAAAAGTTAAATTGCATCTGCATAGACATGTTTCTTTTAATTAAAATAACCGTAAACCAGCTTGTATTGCGGGTCCTGCGGTTTTTCATGTATTGCCGCTTACATACAGCTAATTTAGATTTTTTCGAATTGGTGATATGTTGTGGGGAACAAAGACCAAACGGCTTAATTTATTAAAACAAGGAGAAAACGATCACCTCTTCACTGAGGTGAAGAATTGGACCGCTACAGCGTGGCGATTCCGTGCCTATTAACCTTCATGCTGTACAGCAGCGGTCCCCAACCTTTTTTTGCCACAGACCGGTTTATGTCAGACACGGAGCCTTTAAGGTATCGCGGATAAATACAACCACATGAAATGATCCAATCAAGACAAAAACTGTGGTATTTTGTAAATATAATAATAAACGTGAATGTACTGTGTAATTGTGTAACTTTATTAGCAGCGTCCTCCTGAAAATGCGCCAACATTTAGAGTAACATCCTCCTCTCTGCCGCTTAATGCTCTCTGGTCGCTATGGTAACGTGTAAATATTTATTTCAAAATAAGACACACAGCTACAACAAGGGAAAGACCCAGGGAAACTGAGTTAACGATAATAACCCTGAAAACCATAAATTTCACAGCAGAGCCTCAACTCTCGTGGCCAGGTACCAAACGACTCACAGACCGCTGCTGTACAAAACCTGTGATGTCCAGAGGTGTTCCTCTGGTGTTCTGCTGTAAAAACTTTTGGGTTTAGGGATTAACATAGTTGCCATGGTTTCCTTTCTTCTCTTATTTGTTGTGTGTGATCAGGACAATTCTGGAGAAGATGGGCCTGCAGGGGAAAGTCACCCCCTTGCAGGCCAGAAGACATGAGATAACTTTAAAAAATAGTTATTTACTTACTTTTTACGTACTTTTTAAAATTATTTAAAAAGTACGTATGTGTGTTATCAAGAAGATAATTCTTAAGAACACAAGTTAATAAATGTGAAATTACTAAGAGTTGTTGTGGTGTTTTTATTTGCCTGATGTCATTTTTGGTTTCCTCTGCCTTTAGGATTGCAAGTATTCAGGCTCAGGAGAGAGAGTCAGTGGGAAGCCCACTGCTGCTACATGGCCCTGGTTTGCCCTCATGGATGAGGTGATAGGACAGATGCCTTCCACTAAGCCTCCTGTCCTAATGTCCTCTCTCCCTGAGGACACCCCAGGGCCAAGCACAGCAGTGGGTGACCACAACGACAGCGATGACAAAGCGGGTCAGCCACCTACGACAGGGAGAAAGAGGAAAAGAGACAGGAATGATGAGCTGCTAGACCTCATCAGAGAGGACATGAGGCAGCAGAGAGAGAGAGGCTGAGGAGAGGAGAGCAGGGAGAGGATGGACAGACTGTGTTCATTTCTAGAAAGATTTGTTCCAAAATGAGTTATGTATTGAAAAATTGATTTATTTGAATATATTTGTTACATTGTTATATGTGTTGCATTAGTTTAAAGGTTTTATGTTATTAATAAATTGATTCAAACAAACAGTAATTGTCACTGAACTCAATTTGATTTACAGGCATTTTTAACATGTATGAACATAACGCTAACTTTGAACAATATTACTTGGATATTTATTTGATAGCAATAAAGTAAATAACAATAACAATTAAACAAGATTATTTCAAATACACAGTATGTAAAGATGGAAAAACACTATTTTCAGTTGTTCAAACAGGATTAAGCTGAGTGACCTGTTCCTGGACGGTTTCTTTCACAACTGAAATACATTACAGGAAGTCTCTGGCAGTGTTGCTGAATCTGCCCGAGCAAGATCAGACGTGGATGGGGTGCTGCAACTGAGACGGTTGTCTTTTCTGGTCAGCGAGTGGAGAATCACACAGGGTGGTCTGCAAAGAGAGCTTTAGGATGCTTCCTCCCACTGTCCACTGCATCGTCCATCCACAGGGTTTGCAGGGCTGGCTCACTCATGGCTGCCACACCACTAAGATGTTTTCAAAAATATGCAAGCAGGAGATGGTGGATGCTATATTATTAGTATAATACTTGTAACTCTGTAGCAGACAACAGTTTGATAAAATGCTATGTAAAAAAAAAACAAAAAACAAAAGATTAGATTCTATATGTTTCAAAGATATTTAGTTTATATATTTTATATGATACAGTACATGTGTAAGAATGACCGATGTTGTGCCAAAAAATGATCGTCTCCCAAAAACTGATTTCCGGTTTTTGCCCTAAACTGATTGCTCGTATGTAACCTGCTATAAATAACTTATTGTTCTATAATATGTGAAACATATGTCAAATGTATCCCTCATTAATGATATCAAGTCACTATGAGCCACCAGTAACATTCCTGTAACAAGGTAGAAGCTGCAATCAGTTTTTGGCAGTGACTTTTATATATCTTTTATTTATCCAGTTCACAAACAATCTTGTTGACATTACAAATTTATTTTTTAAGAGTAATCTGGCCAAGAGGACAGCAGACAGCGCAACAAATATATCAATTGTACCTACATTAGAACCACAGTTATAAAGATACTTGAACAACAGGTAATTTTGTATATATAAAACCCCTTTGCAAACCACATTCACCGAAGTCTATTTACCAACATACATAAAGATATTAGACATATTACACACGGAAACATTGGAAATCAGTTTTGGCAGGCGAACACTTTTTTGGCACAACGCTGGCAATAATTCAATTATCCGTGTAATTAGCTAAGTAATTCCTAAATGCATGTAGATTAAAGGAAATTATTTTACCTGGATATGATTGTCTCTGATGAGCCTAAGGTACAAAACGTGCAGGCGACGACGATAAGGTTTTTCTAGCTCCTCAAGAAATAAAATTGTCCACACAACGGAGCAACATTTGTGGGTCCATTTTAAAGTTTTCACGCTGTGGCGCTAGCGACAGGAAAAACACGCAAGTAAGGGCGGAGTTGAAGACTAGGAGGCTGTCCACAGCCCATCTGTTATGTTGGATGCTCGTTGTTTGTTCAATAAAGTTTCTATGGAGAAAAAAAGGGGGCTGTCCACAGCCGCTCACTTCCTGACTACCCGTCTGTCTAATGACACTACCTTGTGACGTAGGTAGGTAGTGTCCTTATGAGCATCCTGAAGAGTCTGTGGTTGTAGCTGCCAACAGTCTGAATGCTGAAGAGTCAGCGTCTCTCCAGTGGCACACATTTGTCTTTATTCTCTTAGAGAAAACTGATTTTCCTCCTCCAAGAATTAGAGCACATTAATCAGTGCTCTAATTCTCCCGCGAGGCCGTGAGAGAGTTTTCAGAGCTAATGGCTCTTTTGAGCGTGTTTAAAGGCAGGAGCTGAACTCACCTCCCTTGCCGCTAATTAAGTCATTAATCATCAGTGTGGCGGCAGAGGAGCGCCTCCTCGCCGAGATTCACGGGGACCCTGCAGGCGCGTGCTTCAAAACAGTCCTGGCTGTAGCTGTTGGAGGTTGGTGAAGCAACCTGCAGCAATGCCGCAGCATCAACAATGCTCTGCTTGTGTTGTTGTTGTTGGTGGTGATGTGTACCGCTGGCAGCGGGAGAGCTGCAGCTGTTGAATGTACTGTTACAGCAAGTACAAGTGATTATTGTAATCACATGTACTTGCCTAGGGCTCGGTCACTATGGCACAGCTGGATGCCGGCAGAGCTCACGGGCACGTCACTCAAAGTCTTCCTTTGAGCTTTGAGCTATTTATTGTGATTGGTCAGTTAAAGGGACATTTGATCTCAGCAATGCTTTTTAAAAACAATAAGAGTTGTCCTCTGTGGTTTGTGTGACAGTGTGCAGAAGATTTCTTTTGTCAACATTCATGCTTTAAGAAATATTTCAGCTTTTCTTCCCAAGCAATCAGAGAGACATCAAATTATCAACCTTCACTCAGGAAAAGATCAATGTGAGCACAACCTGCTTTTTGCCTTTCAGTAAGAACACACACACAGACACACTCACACTGATCTGTTAATTAAGAGTAGCTGGCAAATTAATCAGAGACTGCGACACATGACTGAGTTCATCACCAAGAGAAATGAAAACTGACAGTGAGTGAAATGATATGGGGGCGGGGCCACACAGAGGGCGCCGTGGATCAGTGTTCACACAGAATGCTTTCAGGATTTAAGGATGAGCTGAAACGATCCTGAAACTGAAGCCAGAGAAGTTTCAGGAGCTAGAAACATGTAAACATAGAAACACGTGAAAATAGAAATGTAAAAACAGAAACTTGAACACAGAAACACATGAAAACAGAAACGTGAACACAGAAACACCTGAAAATAGAAACGTGAACACAGAAACACATGAAAATAGAAATGTGAAAATAAGAAACACATGACCATAGAAACAGAAGAACACAGAAACATGTGAAAACAGAAACATGTGAACACAGAAACTGTCATGGTCCTGAGGCTGTGGACTCAATGGTTTTTGTTTTTATTATTATCTTATGTTTCAGGTTAATTCTTGTTAGGATTTCCTTGTTATTAGGTTTGGTTTCTGTTTTGTATTTTGAGCTCCTTTTGTTCTGTGTCTCTGTGTCTCTGTGCCTCCCCTGGTCCCACGTCTCTGTGTTCCCTCCCCGTTGCCATGTCTGATGTCTTGTGTTAAGCTCGTGTCTGTGCATACCTGTTGTATTTCCTGTTTTACTTTGATAGTTCCTGTCCCTGTCATTGATAGTTCCCAGCTGTGTTTCCCTCTTGTCTCCCATTCCCTGATTGCTCCTATGTGTATATAAGCCCTGTGTTTTATTCTGCTTCTTACTGGTCATCCTGTGTTCCTCCCAGTATGTTTTCCCGTGAGTTATGGTTTCAGATTTGTTGGTTAGATTGTCCCCATTTAGGTTTGTTCTTAGTTTCTGTCCGTCCCATCTCTGCTCTGTCTGTATTATCACCTCATGTAAATAAAGCCCACTCTTTGCATCATAAGTGCCTGCGATTGGGTCCTTTCCCCTTCAACCCTACACGACTGCCACCGCAGCTGTGACAGAAACATGTGACCATAGAAACACATTAAAATGGAAATGCATGACCATAGAAACAAGTGAACACAGAAATATGTGAAAATAGGCACACGTGACCATAGAAACGTTGAAATAGAAACACATGAACACAGAAACACGTAAAAATATAAACATGTGACCATAGAAACACATAAAAATAGAAACACGTGACCAAAGAAACGTGAACACGGGAACACAGAAACACGTGACCATAGAAACGTGAAAATAGAAACATGGGACCACAGAAACGGGAAACGGGAAAATAGAAACACGTCACTATAGAAGCAGAGTTTTATTCTCTCCCGCTCTGCTCTTCTCACCACAGGAAATAAAGTTGAGTAAAGCCTTCAACTCGTAAGACCTGATCTCTTTAATGGCATGCATTTTTAATTTCTCTTTGCTATTTGGGCAGATTGGGACCTGATTAATTTAAAAACAAAGAATTATCTTTTGGATGTAGGAGATGTTCCTTCCCTGCTAACCTCAACTAAACCTCTGACAGGATGTTCGCTGGGCTACGATGTGACTGTGTATGAATGGATATGAATGTATATTTGTGCATCTCCAGTCTTTTCCAAAAATAGAAAAGGAGAAACCTCAGCTGCTCTGAAGCTGTGAAATCTGTCTGTTCGTTCACAGCCTCAAAGAAGAACCTTAGATGTTTGATTGAAGGTCACATATGTTGCATGTTTTCTGTGAGGGTGAAGATGTTCCTGTTACAGCTGATGGGGTGAAGGATGGAGTCGATGAGCGGGTCCTGCAGAGAGCATCATCATGGTAAATGGGCTGGTTCTTATATAGCACTTTTTCTACTCTTTCTGAGCACTCAAAGCGCTGTACACAACTTGTACATTCACCCAAGCACATTTTTCTAATGTGTGTGTGAATGTTTCTAAGTAACATTCACACACACATTCATACTCCGATGGATGCATCGGAGAGCAACATGGGGTTAGTATCTTGCCCAAGGATATTTGGCATGCAGACTGGGGAAGCCAGGGGTCGAACCTTCCAATTAGTAGATGTCCCGCTCTACCACGTGAGCTACAGCCACCCCATCAGTCTCAGTCTGTGCCGGCCTGCATTAGCAGCTCAGCGTGGACTCCATTTGTTATCTCTAACAGATCTGGGGCTTCCCTCTCAGGAGGTGGAACTTCCTCTGCCCTCCATCACACAATCATTTATGTCAGCAGGCCTCCTCGGGGTCTCAGACTCTGAAAGAAATGGTCTTGTAGTCCGCATTTCAGAGCATTATGTTTCAGTGTCTGTGTCCCTGCAGTCAGACAGCAGGGTGGAGCTTTCACTGACTCTGATACTTATTTAGAGCTTCTCAGGCTGAGGATCAAACTTTGAGAAGACGCTCAGACTCCAGATCAGAGCTGCCGGCTGCTTTTATGTGCAACACACAAACAGCCTAGAAGTTTCTCTTTAAGCCGTTCTTTCATGCTCTGAAAATGATGTGCAGCAGAGCCCCCTGGTGTGTGCATACAGGAGTCCACAGTGTGTTTGCCTATGAAACCAGCTGCTAATTAATCAAACCTATAACCTGAATCATAGAAATTATTATCAGCTTGTACGCTCTGAGCATCAAAAACAGAACACCATGCAGTGAATCAATTAAGTAAACTGGGTTTATATATTTAATGATGGAAGAACTTCATTAAATTACTATCCTGCTCACATGACCCGTTCGAAAGCATTAAATTGGGTTTTTAAAGTCTGAAGACCCGAGCTCAGAGTTTATTCTCCTCAAAACCTGCAAAACTCCCATCACCATCATGAAGTGCGATATGTGCTGTGGTGATGATCAGGATAATCTTGGGCCTGAATGCACAGGCAGAAGGGACGCTCAGCACTTTCTGTCGGGCTCTTGAGGTCATGCTTATAAAGCTGCTGCTGACACAGCACATCCTCAGGGCTTTTACTGGAGCGAGACCTTTAGCAGTAGAGCATACCGTAATCAAACAGGATTCAGGATTAAAGCAAATGTGAAAACTTGTAGAAATTTAGTTCTAGCGCAGATTTACGTGAAATCAGAGAAGAAACTGATAAAATTGTTTTTGCTTGCTCTAAATAAAATACCCATCACCACGAGCTAAATCAGTCTGACACCAGGAGACGTTTCCGGGTGGCTAACTAATGAGCTCCGGATAGGCTAACAGGAAGACATTAACAGGAATATGGAGGTTGAGGGTTAAATTGTTCACATTGAGGGTCCCTGATGGGCAGGAAGAAGACACAAACGATGCACCGAAGTCCAGCAGAGAGAACGTCTGAGGCGATCCATCCGCAGCATGAGGTCAGCCATAAGTCTGCTGCTGATCCTCATGTCCACACTGAGAAGGATTCTTCGGATATTTAGTGATCGGGACACCATGAGTCCCATGGCTGCAGTTACATTGTACTTCCTTTAAACTTGGAGCTAGAACGACCGCAGATGAGTTTCTGTTCAATAAAAGAGACAAAGAGATGAGAGGCTTGTCCAGCGCTGGAGATGCTCCGATCGGAAACACTTTAATCCGTTGGACTGTCAGTGAACAAGGCTGTTCTAATTCAGCTAACACAAACTGGCGGTCAGTGCTCATTTTAAGGATTTCAGTATTTACAAGTAATAATTTACAATTTTTCCTTCCATACATGATTTAAATACTTCCTGCATACCAGGAGAAAATTATTTTCTCTGGATGTAATATATACTTAAAATACACATAACAACGAGATGGAGGGGGAAAAGAGATTAAAGAGGCAAGTGAAGAAACACAAGTGATTCAGACTTTGTGATGTTATTGTGTTCAGCAGAGCGAGCAGCGACTCGGTGACCAGAGAGATCATCAGAATAATCACAGCTACCCACTCTGCAGAGCGAGCGAGAGCGAAGAGCAAAGCTTGCTTGGCCCAACAGAGACGTGAGCCACTCTGATGTTCATGCATTGATATAAAAAAAAAACCTGACAAAGGAGTTCAGTGTCAAACATTCACCAGGACAGGAAGTGGACCTCCAAATCTCCCAATCAAAGTTCATAGCAAATACAGAATACAGAATACATGAGCAAAGGAAACGATGAGAAGTCTGAGTGGACGGCGTTATCAGAGACCGCAGGCCTGCCTGCATCGACATACACTCAAATACTGACAACAAACTGAAAACAATTACAGAACAGGTGAGTGCAGTGGTCACACACAGGTTAGAGTCCCTGTGAATCCTGGAGCCTGGAGCCAGCCTCCTTTTAATGGGAACGTTTTTCCAAACATCAATAAAACCACAAACTGTAGCTTGTGGAACATACAGGATGTATATGACGTATCTGTGTGTGCCACAGAGTTTAATGTTTATTCATGGAAGCCTGTGGTCACGCCTCAAAGGCGGTTGTGGCTCGCCAGGCGCTGTTATTCGCCCTCGCCACAGGCCTAAAGAGACATTCAGAAACTACATCAGTGATGTCCTTGCACTGGTGCCGGGTTTCGTGTTTCCGAGACACGTGTGTGCATGTGTGTTTCTGACCTTCAGCGCTGCGGTGTCGGCCAGAGCAGCAGCCTGTCGGTTCAGCTGGGACGCCATGATGTGGCAGCGCTGGCACAGTCTCCGTAGCTCCTCCTCCTCAGGCTCGCCATAGCGGCTCAGCTCGCCAGCCGACAGCGAGCCTTCGGGATTGGGCCGAGATGCGCAGCTCCTCCTCAACTCCTCCTCTTCGTCCTCTCCTGCAGAATGAAGGCGTTTCCTGCAACAGGTGGAGCCCAAAGGAAGAGGCGTGTCCCCCTCCACCACCTGCATACAGGTGTGCATATATACATTTAATGTGGAGTGTGTAGAACAGGGCATGCATTCAGAGACACAGAAGTATAAGGGCATAAATACTGAGCACATGTGACAGAAAGGGAGCAATAGACTGTTGATCACTCATACCAGTAGAAACCGTCTCTACTTTCAGCTCTAACTTTTGTCTTGTCTGCTGGTCCTGGGTTTTCTCATTTCAATAGAAAATGTCTTTAATCCAAACTGACCAGGTAAGCTGTGTGTGAACAGCGTTCCACTGAGAACCCAGGAGTGTGGATACCTGAAGAACAGAAGTAACCAAACCCTCGGCGTGCTCGAGTCATGTGGCATCCTCTGTTGAAATGAGTCGGGTTTTGGTCAGAGTAAAATGGATTGTTGTGATTGCAGGAGTCGGCTACAGCGGCACATATTTATTCTGTTGTTTATCAAAATATTTATTTTGATAATTAATTAAAACAAAAACAGGGCAATCAGGTTGTTTTCATCAAGCCAATCAGAGCGAGCCATGAAAACTGCTTCCTCTTCAAAATAAAAGTACAGCAAATCAAGTTTGACACATTTATACGTGAATTATACTTCTGTGTGAAATATACGTCGCCATAACCAGAACGCCATTTTAACCCTACACCGTAACCTGACGTGCACCTTGGGAGAAAAGCAACTCCACACCAACATGTACCGAAAAGACTTGAGGATCAGTTCGGACTGAAGTTAGTCTGAATCAAGCTTTAGAAATGATGCCAAGCACATTCAACAGTGAGCTCAGCGTAGACCTAGGACAGATGTTTGTGCTCATCTGTCTCACGTGTAGCAAGATCAGAGTGGTTTGCGTTGTGTGATACTCACCGTATATCTCCTGTAGTCCGGCCCGCGTCCCCGAGCCATGTTCCAGTACTGTGAGTACATCTCTGCTTAACCAGTGCTCAGTTATGAACTCTCTGGCTTGATTTTCCTTCAGCCTCTGAGGAAATCTGTGCTTCCACTGCAGAATAAAGGGATGCTGGGTGAGCGAGGGCTGTGGGTGGAGAATGATGTTGCTGAAGCGTGAACCTTCACACAGTGGGACAGGACAGGCTCTGACACGGGCTTACATAACGGCTCATCAGCACACTTCAGCTACATAATGCTGATGGTGCTCTAACACCACCCACAGGAGTTTAAAGTGGGGTGGAGGTCAGTGAGTGAGGAGCCGGTCCTGAGGTCTTTACACCAGGTCCAGGATTAACACCTCTGTCTCAACTCTGCAGGTGGGAATGCCTTCAGGTTCTTGTTCCTTGGTGGTGGGGGTGGGAGGAGCTGGAGACAACAGACAGGTTGGTGTAGCTGCTGTGAAGCTGTCACTGACTGAAAGCAGGTGGGGGTAAATGTAAGTCGCGGTGAGCCTTTGAAGGGTGCTGGCTTAGCTTTGACTCACTGAGAAGGAGAACCACTGTGCCTCCTCACAGCACGGATGCAGGCCTGCAGGTGGAGGCAGAGTCAGAACTTCCTGCTGTGGAAACTAGAATCATCATTATTATTTTGACCTTTGCCTCCATAATCTTCAGGTAATCAGTATTTGTAATGGAATATGACCTGAGTCAAACCCAAGCGAGGCCTCAGAGCATCTGCTAAGTGTTCCAGGTTTAACCTCTGGGGGGAGGTGTTTCCTTTTTGCCCTTTTATTTAAGCTCTAGCGTTTATTAAAGTGTTCATTCTGCAGTCTGAAGCTGAGCCTCAGTGGCTCTTTTTAATTTTTTAGATTAGTGAAATGAATTAAATTCTCTCCTCAGCTAAAGATGAAAGCAACCCGGCTAATTTCAGCAGATTACTGTTGAAAAACAAGACTGAGTGGAACTGGGGTCACAGAATAAATATTTTTTATGTCTAATTTTTATTGTAAGCAGTGGCGGTCCTAGCCTGTTTGGCGCCCCGGGCGAACACTCCCTCTTGCGCCCCCCCCCCCCCCCCCCCCAAATCTGTAACATAATGTATTGTTTGGAGTTTAGTCTGTTACTGTTACTATTTTTACCATTTCTTCTTGGAGCAACTGTAATCCACATTATTTCCTTAGGGATTAATAAAGTATTAATTCTGAAGTATTCTGATTCCGATTGTTTCAGGATGACCTGCCATTATCCAATCACACATCTGCTTACCTGTATCTTTTGCTCGTTTCTCCTCCTCTTCTTTTCTCTTTTTTCTAAACTGAGCACCTGATGGCTTTGAACTTTTCTTGTCCATCTTCCATTGGTTTTAATTTTGCACTCCAGTATGAACACCCATCCCTCAACCCGAGGATCACCACAACATAACCTAATAGACCTACACCTTAGTTTACAGATTCACTTTGTCTAAGGTGCATTTCTGGGATTTCACACAACCCAGGATTCAAATCATGAATACATAATGGGCTTATATATTCAACATTATAAATGAAATGTGCTCTATTTGGAAGCAGCCGGCCCCTCCCCTTTCGACGGGTTGTGTGTGTGGCTTTAAATAATCAAACTGTAAATTATAAATTTTAAATTATTATTGATCCTTTTATCCCTAGTCCCCGGTCTCGGTGGGGCGGTGGGGAAGCTGTGGCGGGGGCATGGTTTGCTGGCCTGCTGCAGAGGAGGGGTGACACAGGCTGTATCCCAAATTTAGGGTCTGCAGCCTTAAAGGCCGCATTTTAAGGCCGATTACGTCACAGCAACGCGACGAAGGCTGTTCCAATTCAAAGGCTGCTCAAAATGCGGCCTGTTGCTACCTGATCCGTACCGGAAACCCGATCGGTACACCGCATGCGCAAATCTTACGTCACTTCCTCTCTTTGCCAAAATTGCAACATTCAATATATTTGAATGACACGGTTAGCGCCCAGTTCTCAAGAGCTCTGCCTCCTTTTCGACTACTGGGACATTTAAACAATGGATAATCCGTATCCGCAACAAATTTTTGCTTTTCTCCTCAACAGAGAGCGTCCCCCGATTGAACAACAGCGCCGTAAAATAAGAAGAATGGTGCCTAATGACAGAGTTAATAATACGTCACGTGAAGATTCAGCAGCCAGATGAAGTGTTTACTGGCAATTGACAGTGATAGCGGACATCATCATCACTATTCCAACAATCCTCTCCACACAGACAAGCATAAACACACTCGATTATCACTAAATCAAATTTAACACACATTTGTAATGACGCTAATTCAGTTTACAATAGGGTTCATTCGCTCAGTCAGCAGGTGGCGGTATCCTCGTACACTGGGGAGTAAACTGCCATTAAACGAACAGAAGAAGAAGAAAACCCCTGCACATGTGTGGTACGGATCAGGTAGACCCGATTTGTACGGTCCGACTTTGCACATGCGCAGATCCTGATCTGTCACTATCTTTTTATTTTTTTGTTTTTGTCTACATTATATTAAATGTTTTATTATCGGAAACATTTTAAGAGATACTTGTTCTACTTAACATCTTAATAGATACTCTGACCTGTAACTATCGTAAAATGCTTCGACCGGAAGTAGACACCTTTCGCGCATGCGGGGTACCGATCGGGTTTCCGGTACGGATAGGGTAGTGACACGGCCCTCAAATGCGTCCTTAATTTCCTTGAATTTTAAGGATGTGGCGGTGTAGACTTCATGGCCCAACATATAGACTTCATAGCGCGGTGGTGGGTGTGGATAATTTTGCCGAAAAAAACGGTGGAAGCGGAGCGGCCGAAGAGTAAACATTCAAAAGTAAGTGTGGGAGCCAAGTTAAGATAGTTCATATGTTTTAGTATTTATATTTTAATGTTGTTAAGCTTATTTGTGTAATTAATAATTTAAGAAGTAAATGCATGTTTATGGTGGAACTAAAATTATTTTATTGCTGTGTTGGTTTGGTTACGTAGTACCATGAATACATGTGCCTTAAAGACTCGTGTTTATAGTAAAATCTGGGCAACACGGATATATGCAAATTAGCGCATGCAGTGCAGGAGGGGGGAGAGAGAAAAAGAGTTAATACGGCATAAGCTATACGCGGCAGCAGGGTAGAACAGAGCCACACGGTTTTCCTACCATAGTAGGTTATTTTGTTGAGGATAAGTTAAACCTGACCACTCCTGTAAGATGCAAACTGTGGAATAAATTTTTTGTTACATCTTTTCACATCGGAGTCCCGTGGAGTTCTTTTTCCTCTTCAAACTGACATACGCGAGTGAAGCATGGGAAAACTGGTCTCACGGCTTATACATTTTGTAGGAAAACCCGCTCGTTGTGGATTAATTCAAGTGACTAAGAAGGAAAAAACCCAAGCTACTGCAGCGACAACAAACGTGAGTAAGTGGAGCTAATTCACGAGGAAAAAAGTGCTGAGTCATGGTGGATGCTGAGCTGTGTGGTAGCCAACCTGCATGATTTCTGGATGATAAAATAAGGATTTTGTTGTTGCTATTCGGGAAATTAATAGCATGAACGAAGAAGAAGAAGACACAGTAGCAGAAATGGAAGCTAGGGCGGTGAAAATCACACCTAAAGCTATGGAGGAAAGGCTGCAACGTGTTATCAATTTACGGCCAAGCTAGCCAAATTAACAGGCACAGTGAGACAAGTGCGCCAGCTGATGGAAAATGAATGTGATACCAGCCTAACAGAAGCAACACAGTTAATGAAGGAGCGGTTTGGAGAGTTTTATGGTTTGAACACAAATGTTAAAGAGGTGCTCCAGCAAATCCCGGAGGAGGATTTAACTAAAGACCAGGAAAAATGGTTTGAACCTAAGTCTGATTCCTTTACGGCTTTTGCAGAGACAGCTTCGGCTTGGATTGACAAGATGGCCATGCGTGCTGTGGAGGCTGAAAAATGCAATGAAGATGTGGATCCATCTGACAGCATACATGTATCTAATGCATCTGTCTCAAAATGCAGTGATAAGGCATTTTCAGAACGTGGCTCCTGCGCTTCGTCATCGGTGTCGTCCACACACATGAAGGCAGAGGTGGAGCGAGCTACCTTATTGATTAAGGCATCGTCTTTAAGACTGAAACGCTTGCTGGAGGAAAGGGAGGCTAAGCTCCAAGCTGAAAAGTCGTGCATCCAAGGCATACAGTCGTGTATCCACTCAGAATGGAATGAACTCCTACGTGGCATTGCATAGAGTTGGAGATTTATTTACTTCACAGCAGTCAAATAGTCCTTTCCCCATGCGAGAAAGACAATCAAAGAAGAAGAACATTCTCCAAAATGCACAGCAAACACACACTGTTACCTCCCAGCCATCACAGACACCAAGTGCTCTACAGGATGTGGTCAAAGTGCTAACTAAGCAGCAGAAGTTAGCTACCTTGCCCCCGTAGAACATTTCTGTGTTTAAAGGGGACCCATTGGAGTATCGGCTGTTCATGCAGGCATTTGAACATGGTGTGGAGGATAGAACAGAGAGTAACAAGGACCGATTGTACTACATGGAACAGTACACAAGTGGGCAACCAAGAGAATTGATACGGAGTTGTCTTCATATGGAACCTACACATGGATATCAAACGGCTAAGAGACTGTTGGAAGAGCACTTTTGAAATGCCTACAAGATATCAGTGGCATACATTCACAAGGCTCTTAACTGGCCAACCATCAAGTCAGATGATGGAGAGGATCTGCATGCTTTCGGCCTCTATCTTACTGGATGTCATAATGCAATGATGGATGTGGAGTACATGGATGAGTTGGATAACACGGCCAACATGCGTGCTATCATTTCCAAGCTTCCGTACAAGCTGAGAGAAAGGTGGAGAACATTTGCTTGTGGGGTCTTAGACAAGGCAAAACGCAGAGTCAAGTTTGCAGATCTGGCGGAGTTTGTCAATAAGCAGGCCAAAGAAGTTTTGCATCCATTGTTCGGTGATATAAAGGACGGCACCTTAAAGAGGGCCACGTTAGAGGGCAAGTGGATGAGAGGTTGCAAAGGAGAAGTGGAAGCAGAAAAGGATTCACCACAGCTGCAACTATCACCACTACACAGGACTTACCCTCTAAAGAAAGGAACAAGGTCAGCGGAAATCAGGTGTGTGCATTTTCTAAACCCTGTCTCTTCTGTCGTGGTGAAGAGCACACCATGGAACAGTGCAAGAGGATGAAGAAGTCACTTCATAAGGAAAAGATTGACTTCATGCGAACTAAAGGACTATGCTTCATTCATAATTGGCAAACCTTCTGGAGGAAACCTGGACTTGTTAGGAGAGACGGCATCCATCCCACTTTGGATGGAGCAGCTCTCATTTCTAGAAATATGGACAAATTTATTAAACCCCCCAAAATATGACTATCCAGAGTTGGGACCAGGAAGCAGAGTTGCAGTCTTACACGCCTCTCTGCAGCTTCTCTCCTCCTGCTACCCCCCCCCCCCCCCCCCAAAAAAAAAAAAAAAAAAAAACCATCTCCATAGAGACTGTGTCAGCTTCCAAAAAGACAAAAAACAAACTAAAAACCAGCAACAAACAACTTAAACATAAACAATTACAAAGAAAGAACAATACAGTATCCACATCTGAACCAAAGAGTAAAACAGTGAAATGTGGTTTATTAAATATTAGGTCTCTCTCCTCCAAGTCTCTGTTAGTACATGACTTAATAATTGATCAACAAATTGATTTACTCTGCCTTACAGAAACCTGGTTGCAGCAGGATGATTATGTTAGTTTAAATGAATCAACACCCCCGAGTCATTCTAACTACCAGAAATCTCGAAGCACAGGTCGAGGGGGCGGTGTGGCAGCAATTTTTCACACCAGTCTGTTAATTAATGAAAGACCAAGACAGACTTTTAATTCATTTGAAAGCCTGATGCTTAACATTGTCCACCCCAGCTGTGAAACTCAGAAACCAGTCTTACTTGTTATCATCTATCGTCCACCTGGGCCTTACACAGAGTTTCTGTCTAATTTCTCAGACTTTATATCTAATTTAGTTCTGAGCTCAGATAAAATATTTATTGTGGGTGATTTTAACATCCATGTAGATGCTAAAAATGACAGCCTCAACATGGCATTTAATCTGTTATTAGATTCAATTGGTTTCTCTCAAAATGTAAAAGAACCCACCCACCACTTTAATCACACTCTAGATCTTGTTTTAACATATGGCATAGAAACCGAACATTTAACAGTGTTTCCTGAAAACCCTCTCCTGTCTGATCATTTCCTGATAACATTTACATTTACAATAATTGATTACACAGCAGTGGAGAGTAGACTTTATCAAAGTAGATGTCTTTCTGAAAGTGCTGTAACTAAGTTTAAGAATATAATCCACCCACTGTTATCATCGTCAATGCCCTGTACCAACACAGAGCAGCTATCTGAACGCTACCCCAACAGAGGTCGATTATCTTGTTAATAATTAATAATTTCAAGTTAGACTCTTTTTCTCCAATTGATCTTTCTGAGTTAACTTCAATAATTACTTCCTCCAAACCATCAACGTGTCTTTTAGACCCCATTCCTACAAAACTGCTCAAAGAAGTCCTGCCATTAATGAATTCTTCGATCTTAAATATGATCAACCTATCTCTAATAATCGGCTATGTACCACAGGCCTTCAAGCTGGCTGTAGTTAAACCTTTACTTAAAAAGCCATCTCTAGACCCAGCAGTCTTAGCTAATTATAGGCCAATCTCCAACCTTCCTTTCATATCAAAAATCCTTGAAAGAGTAGTTGTCAAACAGCTAACAGATCATCTGCAGAGGAATGGTTTATTTGAAGAGTTTCAGTCAGGTTTCAGAGTTCATCACAGCACAGAAACAGCTTTGGTGAAGGTTACAAATCTTCTTATGGCCTCTGACAGTGGACTCATCTCTGTGCTTGTCCTGCTAGACCTTAGTGCAGCATTCGATACTGTTGACCATAATATCCTATTAGAGCGATTAGAACATGCTGTAGGTATTACAGGTACTGCACTGCAGTGGTTTGTATCATATCTATCTGATAGACTCCAATTTGTGCATGTAAATGGAGAGTCCTCTTCACACACTGAGGTTAATTATGGAGTTCCACAAGGTTCAGTGCTAGGACCAATTCTGTTTACATTATACATGCTTCCCTTAGGCAGCATCATTAGAAGACATAGCATACATTTTCACTGCTATACAGATGACACCCAGCTCCATCTGTCCATGAAGCCAGATAACACACACCAATTAGTTAAACTGCAGGAATGTCTTAAAGACATAAAGACCTGGATGGCCGCTAACTTTCTGCTTCTTAATTCAGATAAAACTGAGGTTATTGTACTCGGCGCTGAAAAGCTTAGAAATATGGTATCTAAGCAGATTCTTACTCTGGATGGCATTACCTTGGCCTCCAGTAACACTGTGAGGAACCTTGGAGTCATTTTTGACCAGGATATGTCCTTCAACGCACATATTAAACAAATATGTAAGACTGCGTTCTTCCATTTGCGCAACATCTCTAAAATTAGAAATATCCTGTCTCAGAGTGACGCTGAAAAACTAGTTCATGCATTTATTACTTCCAGGCTGGACTACTGCAATTCATTATTATCAGGATGTCCAAAAAACTCACTGAAAAGCCTTCAGCTAATCCAAAATGCTGCAGCAAGAGTACTGACAGGGACTAGAAAGAGAGAGCATATTTCTCCTGTTTTGGCTTCCCTTCATTGGCTTCCTGTTAAATCCAGAATTGAATTCAAAATCCTGCTCCTCACATACAAGGTCTTAAATAATCAGGCCCCATCTTATCTTAATGACCTTGTAGTACCATATCACCCTATTAGAGCACTTCGCTCTCACTCTGCAGGCCTACTTGTTGTTCCTAGAGTATTTAAAAGTAGAATGGGAGGGAGAGCCTTCAGTTTTCAGGCCCCTCTTCTGTGGAACCAGCTTCCAGTTTGGATTCGGGAGACAGACACTATCTCTACTTTTAAGATTAGGCTTAAAACTTTCCTTTTTGCTAAAGCATATAGTTAGGGCTGGACCAGGTGACCCTGAATCCTCCCTTAGTTATGCTGCAATAGACGTAGGCTGCCGGGGGATTCCCATGATGCATTGAGTTTTTCCTTTCCAGTCACCTTTCTCACTCACTATGTATTAATAGACTTCTCTGCATTGAATCATATCTGTTATTAACCTCTGTCTCTCTTCCACAGCATGTCTTTTATCCTGTCTTCCTTCTCTCACCCCAACCGGTTGCAGCAGATGGCCGCCCCTCCCTGAGCCTGGTTCTGCTGGAGGTTTCTTCCTGTTAAAAGGGAGTTTTTCCTTCCCACTGTCGCCAAAGTGCTTGCTCATAGGGGGTCATATGATTGTTGGGTTTTTCTCTGTATCTATGAAGCACCTTGAGGCGACTTTTGTTGTGATTTGGCGCTATAAATAAAATTGAATTGAATTGAATTGAATTGAATTGCTTCAGCTGTCTTAAGCAGGGACACATGAGTAGTTCGTGCAAAGAAAAGGCAAGTTGTCAGGTTTGTGCACAACTGCACCCCACAGTGTTACACACGAAGACTAATCCCAGTGCTACAAGCAAAAGGGCAGCTTCTGAAGTGGAATCATTAGAAAGGGAAGACCAAACAGAGTCAATCGTGAATGGATTTGTTGAAATGGAAGCACCTGCTCACGATGCAGAGAAAACAGAGCACATCTTGGCAATAGTTCCAGTCCAAGTGAAACCTAAAAGAGGACAAAAGGTGACATACACTTATACTTTTCTGGACCCTGGCAGTACTGCTTGTTTTTGTACTGAAGAGTTAATGCATGAGCTTAACTTGTCTGGCAGGTAGACAAACATTTTGCTGAAAACGATGGGAGAAGAAAAGGTCATCAGTAGCTACATTGTGTCTGGGTTGGAAATAAGCAGCTTAGACAGTGATGACTTCTTTGAGTTGCCAGAAATGTACAGTCACAGTGACATTCCTGCTTCTGTCGACAATGCTCCTTCTCAGGACTACGTGAACAGGTGGACCTACCTTCAGCAGGTGTCATTACCTAGGATTGAAGCAAAGATTGGACTGCTAATCGGGGCTAATGCACCTAAAGCTGTTGAACCTTGGCAAGTTATAGCCAGTGAGAATGGCGGTCCATATGCTGTGAAGACAAGGCTTGGTTGGACCATCAGCGAACCCCTCCAAGGAAGCAGTTCACAAAAGGCAGCATGCGGACTGATTCAGGTTGCAGCAAATGGCATATCAGTTAGCAAATTGTATGAACTCTGGGACCGGCAGTTTAAAAGTGACTTCCCTGAGTGTGAAAGAAACGAGAAGCAAGAAATGTCAAGAGAGGATTTGCAGTTTCTGGAGACAGCGACAGAGTCAGCTTCTATTGTGGACGGACATTACAGCATCGCTCTGCCATTGCGGAACAAGCGCATTAAGATGCCCAACAACCGCAAAGTGGCTGAGCAACGTGCCTCACACCTAAAGCGAAAGTTGAAGAGGAATACTTCATTCCACGCAGAATACTCAGCTTTTATGGGTAACATCATAACCAAAGATTACGCAGTGAAAGTGCCAGAAAAGGACCTTGGTCGTGACGATGGAAAGGTTTGGTATTTACCGCACCACGGATTTTACCATCCCAAGAAACACAAGCTTCGAGTGATCTTTGACTGTGGAGCATCGTACAAAGGCACCACCTTAAATGATCAGCTGTTACAAGGACCAAATCTTACCCTTCTTGGGGTAATTATCCAATTCAGACAAGAAGAAGTGGTCATCATGGCAGATGTGGAAGCAATGTTCCACCAAGTAAAGGTGCCTGATGAAGATTCTGACCTTCTTCGATTCCTGTGGTGGACATCTGGTGACATTACTCAGAAAATGGTGGAGTACAAGATGGTGGTTCACATTTTTGGTGCAACTTCATCACCAAGCTGCGCCAGCTTTGCTCTGCGCAAATGTGCTGAAAACAACCGAGATCCAGCCAACAGCCAAGCAGTCGACACAGTGCTGCACAACTTCTATGTGGACGATTGTTTGAAGGCTGTGAGCTCAGATGAGGAAGCCATACAGTTATACCACACTCTTAGAGCTGTATGTCAGAGGGGTGGATTCAGGCTCACAAAATGGATAAGCAATAGCAGAGCAGTTCTGTCTGCTATTCCAGAAGAAGAAAGGGCATCAGAGGTTAAAGATCTCTATCTAAATCAGGACACACTTCCCATCTAGAGAGCGCTGGGAGTCCAGTGGTGTATTCAATCTGACAGCTTCAGGTTCAAGATTGTAATGCCGGACAAGGCACCCACTCGGAGGAACCTCCTGTCCTCTGTGAGTTCTGTCTACGACCCACTGGGTATCTTGTCACCTGTCACGCTTCAAGCAAAGAAGATTCTGCAAGAGCTTTGCAGGAGAAAGGTTGGCTGGGATGTCATCATACCTGCAGACCTAGCTCACAAGTGGCTCAAGTGGAAGACCCAGCTCCACCAGCTGGAGAACATAAGCGTTCCAAGATGTTTTAAACCTGTGGGCTTTGGAGAGTCAGTATACAATCAGCTGCAACACTTTTCTGATGCCAGTGAAGAGGGTTACGGTACAGTAAGCTACTTGCTACAGAGGAACAACCGTAACGAAGTCTACTGCGCATTCATGTTGGGAAAGGCAAGAGTGGCCCCAGTTAAGCCCATTACAGTTCCCTGCATGGAACTTACCGCAGCAACAATAGCAGCACGCATGGACAGGGTTCTGACATCTGAATGGCAGCTTCCACTCCAACCATCTGTATTTTGGTCAGATAGTACCACGGTACTGAAGTATATCAGCAATCAAACAAGTAGATTCCGTACCTTTGTTGCTAACCGTGTGGATGCCATCTTGAAATGCTCCAGTCCAGAGCAATGGAGGTATATCAACACCTCACTGAATCCTGCCAACTTTGCGTCAAGAGGTCCCACACATGGGTACAGGGGCCGGACTTTCTCACCAAATCCATGGAAGAGTGGCCAGAAGAGGTGCACCCAGTTGAAGGCCTGACTACAGATGACCCAGAGGTAAAGGGTAACCTGGTGTGTGCTAGTACAATCAAGGAATGTGAAGATGTAGTGCTGGAGTTCCTGCAGTACTTCCCATCCTGGTTTAAGCTTAAAAGGGCAGTGGCATGGATGCTTAAAGTCAAGAGCATTCTGCTGCAACTGTGTCGCAAAAGGAAGAAGTTGAGTGCTGTTAAAACTCACCCTGAAGTCGATAGGGATATGAAAGGTTTCAAGGACAGCCTGTTTCAAGGGGACACCAACAAGCTAACTGTAGAGAACCTTGCAAAGGCTGAAGAAGCAATCATTCGCTACTGTCAAAGGAAGACATTTCCCAAGGAGATCACCGCACTTTCTAAAGGTCAAGGGGTGAAGAGGACTAGTAGTCTTTTCAAACTGAGTCCAGTACTTGAACAAGGCATCCTCAGGGTCGGAGGGCAACTCAGCAGAGCAGCACTACCCGAGGAGTCTAAGCGGCCAGCAATCCTGAACAAGGATCTTCACTTCACGAAGCTTATCCTCAGAGAAATACATGAGAACTTGGCTCATTGTGGTCGCGATCATGTTATCTCCAAGTTGAGAACAAAATTTTGGGTACCCAGTGCCAACTCTGCAGTAAGAAAAATACTCGCTAGGTGTATTGCCTGCCGGCATGAGCATGGGCAGCAGCAAATGGCCGACCTGCTCGAGACAGAGTTTTGCCAGATGACCCTCCATTTACTAACTGCGGAGTGGACTACTTTGGTCTGTTCGAGATCAAATGTGGTCTAAGTACGGTGAAGAGGTATGGAGTCATTTTCACCTGCCTAACTACTCGTGCAATACACTTGGAGATGGCAGCCTCGCTGGACACAGATTCCTTCATCCATGCTCTCCGTCGCTTCATAGCCAGACAAGGCCAGATAAAGATCCTTTGTTCTGACAATGGAACTAACTTCATTGGTGCAGAGCGTGAACTTAAAAGAGCCATTGCTGAATGGAAAGTGTCCAAAATTGAAGACCACCTAAAACAACAAGGCATTCAGTGGACGTTCAACCCTCCCTCAGGACCCCATCATGGAGGGGTCTGGGAGAGATTGATCAAGTCAGTGAAGAAAATCCTAAACGTTACCTTGAGGCTGCAGACACTGGATGAAGAGAGCCTGCATACACTTCTGTGTGAGGCGGAGGCCATTATTAATAGTCGGCCAATAACCAAAGCGTCCAGCGATCCAAATGATCTGGAAGTACTCACTCCCAATCACCTGTTGCTGCTCAGGAATAAACCATCTCTTCCTCCCGGACTGTTCGACAGGCAAGATCTCTACGCAAGATGAAGATGGAAGCAAGTGCAATACATGTCGGAAATATTCTGGAAACGATGGGCACGGGAATATTTGCCGCAACTTCAAGAGAGGCAAAGGTGGACCCGTCCATCTCGCAACTTTTTGGTTGGAGACATTGTGCTTATTGTTGACGATACAGCCCCACGCAACTCTTGGATTACAGGGAAAGTAATCCATACCATCTCGGACAAGGCAGGAATGGTGCGGCAGGTTAGGCTCAAGACCAAAACGAGTGTACTGGACAGACCTATTACGAAGATTTGCCTTCTGCAGGAATCGGACTGAAGTAATCAACTGCAGAGACTGAAGTTTGTGTACTTTGGCTCCACAAGTTTAATTGGGTAATTGTGTAATAGAGTCACAATTAGGGGCCGGTATGTGGGAACTTAAGATAGTTCATATGTTTTAGTATTTATATTTCAATGTTGTTAAGCTTGTTTGTGTAATTAATAATTTAAGAAGTAAATGCATGTTTATGGTGGAACTAAAATTATTTTATTGCTGTGTTGGTTTGGTTACGTAGTACCATGAATACATGTGCCTTAAAGACTCGTGTTTATAGTAAAATCTGGACAACACGGATATATGCAAATTAACGCATGCGGTGCCGGAGGGGGGAGAGAGAAAAAGAGTTAATACGGCATAAGCTATACGCAGCAGCAGGGTAGAACAGAGCCACACGGTTTTCCTACCGTAGTAGGTTATTTTGTTGAGGCTAAGTTAAACCTGACCACTCCTGTAAGATGCAAACTGTGGAATAAATTTTTTGTTACATCTTTTCACATCGGAGTCCCGTGGAGTTCTTTTTCCTCTTCAAACTGACGTATGCAAGTGAAGCATGGGAAAACTGGTCTCACGGCTTATACAGTAAGTACTGAATATTATGTCACTTATTTATGTGCAAAAGTTTAATAATGAAGAACATTAAAACATTACTGTTGGCCACATGCACATATATGCAAAGTTATGTGACATTAGCGATGTTTGTACTTTCAGCGTTTACTTTGTTTTAAAGCCTTTACTTTATACGCCGTTTGATAGTTGACCTTAATCTTACAGAGAATGTGATGATTTTGTGGATAATTAAAGTCAGTCATATATCCACAAACGCAACAAGCTGAAAGTCAGTGAATGCTGCTCGGTTTGCAGTCCTGAATATCACGGCACAAGCAGGATCCACTGCACTGTTAATGTTAGCTATGTTATATTGCTGCCTCTGTTCGGTGGTGTCGAGCCAAACGGACTTTAACGTTTGTTTGAACAAGCTGACGGTTCACTCGTTAAGCTGAAAGAAAGATGCTTTAATCACAGGAGTCACACATGTGTCCACTGTACCATCTGGGAACTCTTCTTGTTTAGCACTCGTAATAACACAATCACTAAATCCTCCTTCTCTTGTGCTGTTTTGTAGCAGTGTATACTCCTGAGAGTGTCACCTGTCTGTCTGTCCTGCACTCTCTCTCTTTTTTTTTCTCTCTGATTGTGTAATAAAAGTCTGAACATGTATTTATAAGTTACACTTGTGTTTGAATTCTGCAGCTTATCATACATTTGATTTCCATGTGTGACAACTGCAAGTGTCCAGAGTGAGGACAGACTGAGGGACCCACTGCTGCACATCATCTGTGAGGCTTTGCACCCCTGATGATCCACCAGGACAAACTCAGCAGTGTGTGAGGAAGAGGAGGAGGAAGAGCCAGCAGCAGCTGACAGATGGAGAGAATAGACAGACTGTTCCCTGTTTGTGAAGGACTGCTAGAAAAGTTTAGAATAACTAATTGTCTGTCCTGAATCAGTCTTATTAGGTAATGTTCAAATCATTTTATCATTCCAGTATTTACAGTGTGGGAGAAAGTACTCAGGGCCTTCAAGTTACACACTATGAAAGGCAGAAACAAGTTTGATATTCACAAACCTAAAGTATGTATCAGCAGCAGAATGGACCTAAAAATAAATGTTTGTTTCAGTTCTATGAAGCTTTGAGTATTTTGGTTTAGTAGTACTGCTGTGTTTGTTGCATCATATTGCTGTAATTGTTTATATGCTTTCAATTTTCTGAGCTAAGTTGATCTATAGTGTTACATCATATTCTATAAGGATGTTATGTGTTTGTATACTTTGTGCCCAGTTTGACCCATTTAGCAGAAGTCAGCCTGTTTAAGGCTCTGATATCTATTCTGTCAGTAGCGGTTTTAGATACGGGCAACACAGGCGGTTGCCCGGGGCGGCATCGTGGTGGGGGGTGGCATCACGGGCATCGGCAAAAAAAATTTAAAAAAATGCTCGTACTCATGCTGCCCTGACGTCAACCAGCGCATATTGGGAATGTCACAGGCACCAATCGGCTTTCTATCGCCCGTTTGCTGGGAGTAAGGGCGCCCTTCGTTTGCGAGTTGCGCCTGCTGCTTGCGGCGCAGAGAGGAGAGAGCGGGGCGGCGGGGGATTTTCTGACCGGCTGGAGCAGCATCTAATAACCAACTCGCAAAATAAAACAAAATAAAAACAAACCAATAAACACGAAAACACCAGACATTATGATACAGACTTATAATTTGCACCGATGTTTTTTCGAAATTCTATACGCGAAAAGTCAGCACGAGAGCCCTTGGTGCGCCTGCTTGCTGCTGAAGTCAAAGTAAACTTTATTGTCATCTCCGCTACATACAGTCCAGTATATAGAGAGACGAGACGACGAGGCTCCAGTTACAACAGTGCAAATAAACAAACAATAAATATAAGAAGAGTAAGAAAATAAATATACACTTTAGGACCAGGGGTAAAGGGATCAATAACAATTTTAAATTTTAAATTTACAGTTTGATGATTTAAAGTCTCACACACAACCCGTCAAAAGGGGAGGGGGCCCCTGCTGCTTCCAAATAGAGCACATTTCATTCATAATGTTGTAAATCCAACCCCATTATGTATTCATGATTTGGATCCTGGGTTGTTTGAAATCGTGAATCTGTGAACTAAGGTGTAGGTGTGTTAGATCATGTTGTGGTGATCCTTGGGTTGAGATGGGTGTTCATACTGGAGTGCAAAACTAAAACCAATGGAAGATGGACAAGAAAAGTTCAAAGCCATCATGTCTTCAGTTTAGAAAAGAAGAGGAAGAGAAACGAGCAAAAGATACAGGTAAGCAGATGTGTCATTGGATAATGGCAGGTCATGTATCCTGAAACAATCAGAATCAGAATCAGAATACTTTATTAATCCCAAAGGAAATTATGTGGGTTAGAGTTGCTCCAAGAAGAAATGGTAAAAATAGTAACAGTAACAGACTAAACTCCAAACAATACATTATGTTACAGATTTTAATATTAATTAGTCAATTGTTGATTTGTCCTGTTCTCATTGTATGACGAATTATGATGGCTGTTTGGTAGCCGTTTGCATACTATGCATACTCTCTCTCTCTTCATATGTGTGTGTGTACAACAGTTTTATGTTAATGTACAATCCTTAATATGTTTTGTGTGTGTGTGTGTGGGGGGGGGGGCACCAGAGGGAGTGTTCGCCCAGGGCGCCAAACAGGCTAGGACCGCCACTGTATTCTGTATGACTTAAAGCAGTTATGACATGGTCTGATTTTCTCACCCAATAAAGGAATATTTAATATATCAGTCTACTCTTCATTTTATCAGAAACAGTTATCAGAGCTCGAACATTTTCTTTTTACACATATATGTAAGCATTGAGCCAAATTTAGTAATGCCAACATATTAAAAGAACAATATTTGTCTCTTATAAATAATACATCTATAGATACACTGTCAAAGATACTTGTCTTTGAGTGAAGATTTAAGGTGATAGGACATATAAATAGCTGCAATTTGAATCTTTACTGAAGCTCAGTATTTGACACAGAGTTCAAACTCACTGCTGTAATAACTAATAATGATTAATATAATAACTATAATATTGGCCATATTATATTTACATTACCAAAGTGAGATGACTTTAGTCTCATGAACAACATTAGCTAATTGTTATTTACTAGCTAATCTTAAAATGACTGTTCAGTACAGAAATGAAGCCCAACAATCATGTTTTACAGTCCTGTGGTCTCAGCCTCAGATACTTATCAAATCACACAAAGCTCATGTAGAAACAAATGTACAAAATATGTTCTCCTTCATTTCTGTCAAACAAAGCTGTATGAAACGTTTCCAGCTGATACGCCCGTGTCGCCCATATCTAAAACCGCTACTGATTGTAAGATTTGTTGATTTCATCTCTTGACTCACTAGCGAACTGTCTCTTGGGTCTTGTGTTTAGTTTCAGGCTCCTCCTCTTGTCTAGTGGTCTCAATTGTCCTCACCTGTGTCTGTAACCCTCTGTGTGTACAGTCTGTCATCTCGGTCCTTTGTTGCTCTGCGATTTCTGTATTTTTCCTTTTAAATCATCCATCCATCCATCCATCCATCTTCATCCGCTTTATCCGGGGCTGGGTCGTGGGGGCAGCAGCCTAAGCAGAGAAGCCCAGACCTCCCTCTCCCCAGCCACCCCCTCCAGCTTATCCGGGGGAACACCAAGGCGTTCCCAGGCCAGCCGAGAGTTATAATCTCTCTAGCGTGTCCTGGGTCTGACCCGGGCCTCCTCCCGCTGGGACATGCCCGGAACACCTCACCCAGGAGGCGCCCAGGAGGCATCCTTGTCAGATGCCTGAACCACCTCAGCTGGCTCCTTTCAATGTGGAGGAGCAGCGACTCTACTCTGAGCCGCTCCCAGATGGCCGAACTTCTCACCCTATCTCTAAGGGAGAGGCCAGCCACCCTTCGGAGGAAGCTCATTTCCGCCGCTTGTATCCGCGATCTCGTTCTTTCGGTCACTACCCACAGCTCGTGGCCATAGGTGAGAGTAGGGACGTAAATTGACCGGTAAATTGAGAGCTTCGCTTTTACACTCAGCTCCCTCTTCACCACGATGGACCGGTGCAGCTTCTGCATCACTGTGGCCGCAGCACCAATCCATCTGTCAATCTCCGGCTCCCTTCTCCCATCACTCACGAACAACACCCCGAGATACTTGAACTCCTCCACTTGGGGCAGGAACTCATCCCGACCCGGAGTGGGCTCTCCACGCTTTTCTGGCTGAGAACCATGGCCTCAGATTTGGAGGTGCTGATCCTCATTCCCACTGCTTCACACTCGGCCTCCAGCTCACACGGTGCGAGCTGGAGGCTTCACCCAATGAAGCCAACAGAACCACATCATCCGCGAAAAGCAGAGATGAGATTCTGAGGCCACCGAAGTGAAAGCCCTCCGCCACTTGGCTGCACCTAGAAATCCTGTCCATAAAAATTATGAACAGAATTGGTGACAAAGGGCAGCCCTGGCAGAGCCCATCACCCACCGGGATCGAGTCCGACTTATTGCCGGCAATGCGAACCAAGCTCTTGCAACAGTTGTATAGGGATCGAATTGCCCGTAGCACTCCCACAGCACCTCCCACAGGACACCGCGAGGGACACGGTCGAATGCCTTCTCCAAGTCCACAAAACACATGTAGACTGGTTGGGCAAACACCCATGCACCCTCAAGTATCCTTGAGAGGATAAAGAGCTGGTCCAGTGTTCCGCGACCAGGACGAAAACCGCATTGTTCCTCCTGTGTCCGAGGTTCGACTAGCGGACAAACTCTCCTTTCCAGCACCCTGGCATAGACTTTCCCAGGGAGGCTGAGGAGTGTGATCCCCCTGTAGTTGGAACACACCCTCCGGAGGGAACTCAGGGTAGACCTCACAACACCAGGGCCTCTGCCACCAAGTTGTTTAACTGCCTCAGTGACCACCAGAAATTGGCCGGTCATCCCCCTCATCCCCAGCCTCTGTTTCCTCCTCGGAAGACATGTCAGTGGGATTAAGGAGGTCCTTGAAGTATTCCTTCCACCGCCTGACAATTTTCTCAGTCAAAGTAAGCAGCGCTCCGCCAGCACTATACACAATGGAGGTAGAGCACCGCTTTCCCTTCCTGAGACGCCTGATGGTTTTCCAGAATCTCTTCGAGGCAGTCCAAAAGTCTTTTCCATGGCCTCTCCAAACTCCTCCCACACCGAGTTTTTGCTTCAGCCACTGCCCGAGCCGCATTCCGCTTGGGCTGTCGATACCTGTCAGCTGCCTCCGGAGTCCCACAGGCTAACTAAGCCTGATAGGAGTCCTTCTTCAGCCTGGTGGCTCCCTTCACCTCTGGTGTCCACCATTTGGTTCGGGGATTACCACCACGACAGGCACCAACCACCTTGCGGCCACAGCTCAGTGCAGCAGCTTCGGCAATGGAGACGCTGAACATGGTCCATTCGGACTCAATGTCCCCAGTGTCCCTCAAAATGTTTTTGAAGCTCTGCCAGAGGTGTGCGTTGAAGATCTCGCGGACTGGGGCCTCTGCTAGACGTTCCCAGCACACCCTCCCTACGCGTTTAGGTGCACCGGGTCTGTCCAGCGTCCTCCCCCACCACCTGATCCAACTCACCACCAGGTGGTGATCAGTTGACAGCTCATCCCCTCTCTTTACCCGAGTGTCCAGAACATATGGTCGCAGGTCTGGTGATACGATTACAAAATCGATCATCGACCTGCGACCTAGAGCGTCCTGGTGCCACGTGTACTTATGGACACTCTTATGTTCGAACAAGGTGTTCGTTATTGCCAAACTGTGATTTGCACAGACGTCCAATAACAAAACATCACTCAGGTTCAGATCGGGGAGGCTGTTCCTCCCAATCACGCCCTTCCAGGTCTCGCTGTCGTTACCCACGTGAGCATTGAAGTCTCCCAGCAGGACAACAGAGTCTCCAGGTGGAGCACCTTCCAGCACTCCATACAGGGACTCTAAGAAGGCTGGGTACTCTGAACTGCCACTCAGCATATAAGCGCAGATGACAGTCAGGATCCGTTCCCCGACCCTCTCTTCCACCGGGAAAAACCCCAACGTACCAGCAGCAAGCCGAGATTATATTAGAATACCCACCCCAGCCCGCTGCCTCTCACCAGGGGAAAATCCAGACTGAGACAGAGTCCAGCCCCTCTCCAGGAGACTGGTTCCAGAGCCCAAGCCATGCGTAGAGGTGAGCCCGACTATATCTAGCCGGTACCTCTCAACCTCATGCACTAACTCAGGCTCCTTCTCCACCAGAGAGGTGACATTCCATGTCCCAATTGCCAGTCTTGGCAGCCGGGGATCAGTCCGCCAGGGCCTCCATTCCTGGCCGCCGCCCGGCACACAATGCACCCGACCCCTGTGGCGCCTCCTGCGGGTGGTGGGCCTGCGGGAGGATGGGCCCATGTCCCCTTTTCGGGCTGTGCCCGGCCAGGCCCCATGGACTAAGGCCCGGCTACCAGACGCTCGCCCTCGGGCGCCCTCCCCAGGCCTGGCTCCAGGGCGGGGCCCCAGTAACCCTATCCCAGGCAGGGTAAACTGTTCCCTCGATGTTTTCTTCATAAGGGTCTTCTGAATCGCTCTTTGTCTGGTCCCTCACCCAGGACCAATTTGCCATGGGAGACCCTACCAGGGGGCAAAAGCCCCCAGACAACATAGCCCCTGGGATCCCTGGGAAACACAAACCCCTCCACCACGAAAGGTAGCAATTCTTTTAATTTTATTTCTTGTAATTTGGACTTCATTATGGACTCTTACAGGACATGCCCTGCAATCAGATAACAATAATGAAAAAGTTGGAGTTGGAGAAAAACTGGATGCAGGGAGTCGTTTTACACCCTAGCTCAGGGGTCTTCAACTTTTAACACCCAAAGAGCCATTTGGACCCGGGTTCCACGCAAAAGAAAACATTGGGAGCTGCAAATGCTTTTTGACATCTAAAATGAAGATAACACTGTATATATTGTTTTTTTACCTTTATGCTTTGTGTGAACAACTAAGGTGTGTTGCTTATGAAATCCATGAAGTGCTACAGAGAAAATTACAGTTTATTTATGTAATTAACATGTTTTAAACTCTTAAAGAAATATAACAAAAGGAAAGACACCCAGCTGAACTAAAAATCCATGTAGCAAACAAAAACTGTTGTGAGCCGCCACCCTACTCGCCTTTGGGATTTTGGAGCCTTGAGCTAACTTTTAAAAAACAACTGGAAAAAAGCACTATGCTGCTAAAAGATGAAAAATAGATATTTGCCAAATTCTGCCTGAATATGTATTTTACCTGGTTAATGTGTGGTCTGTAGCGCCACTGCAGGGGAGGCGGATGCACCTGAGCGGGACCCGCAATCACGCCTCTCCGCCTTTACGTCTGTGCTATCTATGCTTTTGTGTTGGTGTGTGTCGGGCTGTGACCTGCAAAGCTACAGCTGGCTGTATGCGTACAGCCACCGTGTGTGAAAAGTGGTCAATAAAGAGATGCTGAAAAGCGTGTTCATACAAACATTGTTGGGTCTGCCGTGGTATGTTTACAATGGGACTTCTGCTCCTGAACCTCTGCGCACAGCGTCTGCAAATGGGGGCTGCACGAAGTCACTTTCATCTTTACGCAGGACTGTAAGCTGTCATCTGTGAGGCGTGAGCGGTGTTTGTTTTTAACATAGTTCACGGTGGAGAATAGCTGGTGACATAATGTGGATCCGAAGATCCATAATTGGCCTACCTGGGGTTGAAAGTCTCGATAAATGCATGGCGTTTCGGCAGGTACACCGGCTTCCACAAGTGTGACGCTTATTTTGAGCGATAAAAAAAAAATAGAATATAATTTTATTTTTATATTTCAATATCACAACAATCTTCCAATTTAGAACTACAAGTTAAAAAAGAACTAACATAAATAAAATACACTTCCGCTAAATCTAATTTATTTTCCCAAACCATGCGGAGCCGCACTATAAGGACTAAAGAGCCGCATGCGCTACGGGCATCCGCATGCTCCGGACCTTTCCACTGTTAGACGTCCTGCAGTTTAATAGATGCATGAATAAGAAAATGCGTCCTAGGTGAAAAAGAGAATAAATTATTGTCTCACTCTCCTTTTGTGATTGGTTTATATGGTCGACGTTATATCTGAACTAATCTGATGAACGGCTTCTGACTCTGAGGTTAGACATTTAGTTGCTGATTGGCTCCATCTAGTAGCCAAACAATAGAACTCCATCATCTGCTGTGAGAAAATATTTTTCTGCAGGTTTTGATGATATTTTACACTCTGCAGTTATGAGGGTGTGATGGTGTTCTTAGATAGACTCATCTGAAGTGGCCTCAGCATTTTTCCAGGACACTGCACACGACTCTACAGTAGAAGTGTGAGCCACAGCTGTTTTAAAAGATTACATGTGCATGTTTTCAGTGAAAGGTTTATGATTTCACAGCTGTACAACACGAATGTGATCTAAGTTTAAACAACCAGCAGTAAGTTTTACAACTGGTCTCACAGCTTTGAAGGAGTTAGCTGAAGCGTGGAGCCGATGACAATCTCCTTAAAGTAGTCAAAAGGGCAATGGTCCGGACTCAGAGCAGATGGCATCAAAGGCAACAAAGGCTGGAGGGGAGACACGAGTTAGTGCCGTGACTGCTGTTCTGGCTAAGAGTAGGTCAGTTGACTCTGTGTGTTCTGAGTAGGAGGGAGAGTCTGAATCTGCAGCAGCTTTGGTGTTGGGGTTCACTGTTGATGAACTGAATACTGCAAACAATGACGATAGCTTTTATTAATGGATCTGCTGTTGAGATGGCCGAGATTGTTGAGATGGTCAACAGTGTGAGGTAAGCGGAGGTTGACAGGTAAGCGGAAGTGACGGTCAAGGTAAGCGACTCATGTTGTAACCAGTGTTGGGTAAGTTACTTTAAAATAGTAACTTAGTTACATTACTAGTTACTTCTATCAAAAGTAACTCAGTTACTTCAAGTTACTCGTTACTTTCAAAGTAACTAGTTACTAGGGAAAGTAACTTTGGTTTTACTCAGAATTCTCTTGTTAATGTGTTGCTTCCACAACTTTGCCAGTCTTCTAGCTTGCTTACTTGCCACAAGTGCACTGTGCCACCTACCAATAGAAAGGAAAAGATAATGTGCATATTTCCACGAGAGAAATCCCACGCCTGGACCATCATTGACTGCTGCCATGATTCTAGCCTACATCACAGCGTCATGTGCGCCTTTCACATCCAACACAAAAACTGCAGTCGTGGTGCTTTGATTGTACTCAGAACTCTGAAATTCTGCCTTCTGAATAGGAAGATGTAGGTAACACCAGACTGCAGATGAGCTGCATACAGGGCTGGACTGGGACAAAAAAATCGGCCCGGGCATTAAAACTAGAGACCGGCCCGCCATTATAGGAAAACTCATAAAGCCTTTGAATGAAAACAAACGCTGTTGTGACAGTGATGTATACTGTTTTGATGGTATATATGCATCAATCTATCAATCCTTTGTTGTAAGATTCAGATAATTATTTTTTAAAAGCTAGACATTTTAAATGAGAATAAGAAAGAAAATTATTTCTTTGTGCCCACCTCTCCCTGTTAATGCCCTACTTGGCCCCCCTGGCAAAACTTTGCTAGATCCGCACCTGCACAGTTACCAGCTGTCAGCTACCTAAAAAAGGATCCTGGGGTTATCTGTCTCTCAGAAACAGTTCATAACTTCCCTTCAACTCATTCATGTCACCTAAAAGGTAAACCTGTTTCTCCATCACCTGTTCAGCTCTGATGATTCAGTAAGGACATCTCCTGGTTTCATCTTCATGTTTCCCTCTCACCACATAACCAAACCGATATCATGACCAGCAGCTTTTTTTGCAGCTGTGGCTCCAGCAAACATCAGCTGATACTAGAAATTAATATTAAATAAATTCTAACAACAGCTGATCAAGCTTAAACTTGCTGCTGTTGTTTAAGGCGACATCGGCTGGTTTCCTCTTTCTGGCGCAAAGTGGGCGATAAACGAACAAGAGAGCCGATCAGCTGATCATTGATCAGTTTTCATGATTGAAGTAGAAACGGGAGAGGGAGGGGAATGAAAGAAGAAGAGGCAGCTGTGCAGCAAAGACACAGAATAACTCCAGCTTTGTGTCTTTTTCATTGTAGCTGAAGTCCGGGACAAACTGTTCCTTTTCACCTCAATAAGAAACGCGTAATATTTTCTCTGAATACCAGACGGGAAGGTTGGCAACTCTAATAACTTATGAACAAAATAAAGTTCAACATGATTAACTTCATAGCACCCACCCAGCTGTATAGAAACTCCGTCATGCTAGCTAGTACGCAGTACGGAAAAAGTCAGAATAACGAAAATAAACTGCACCTAAACTTGGTTTATATCTGACCCAGACAGACTGCGGGTCATAACTTCTTACCTGAAGTTCAGTTCACACTTGGACCGGGGGCCGCCTCGGGTCTCTTTTCCTCCTGCCTCCCCTTTCTCTCCTCCACCTGCTGCCTCCACCACTTGCTAATGTTACAGAATCTGTGGAAGCTCCGCGATAGCCACCACACGAAGTAACGAGTAACGACCCTATCTAAATCCCAGTAACGACTAACGCGTTCCTGATTTTGGCATAATAACTAGTTACCGTGCTCGTTACCACAATAATAACGTAGTTACTGTAACGCGTTACTTAATAACGCGTTAGTCCCAACACTGGTTGTAACTGACGTCAGACGCCGGAGATTTTGGCGGAAAATTAAAGCAAATGGTAGTTTAGATTTGAACAAATTTCTTTAAGCTTCAGTATTACCAAATACACTTATCAATTGTCTCATAACTAACAATATTTGTCTAAATAATCTCCAACACCCTGGAGAACAACGGGGAGAGTTTAGAGGCTCTCCAAGATTATATTGATCAGTGCTTTCAGGATCTCGTGATGAAGAAGGCCCAGAGTGCAGCTTTCCCGGCCAAATCTGAGACGCCGTCGTCGAAAAGACAACGCCCGGCAGATTCCCCCGGCACAACATCGCCAGCCGGCAAAGATATTGCCGACATACTGGAGTCAATCGACAAGCAATTGTCCAGTTTCGACGCAAGGCTGTCCCTGGTGGAGATTCTTCACCGGGAATTTAAATGCTTGCGAGAATCCCTGGAGTTAAGTGGAAACGCTCGCTGCTGAAAATGCCACGCTAAGGGAGTCGGTGAAATCTCTCACAGAAAATGTTACCCAGCTCAATAGAGAAAATAAAAACATAAAAGAAACGGTTATTGATCTACAAGCTCGTAGCATGCGTGATAATCTACTATTTTCTGGTATTCCAGAAGCCACTGGAGAGGACGCGGAGACCACGGTAAAAAGCTTCATCAAAACCCACCTGAAGCTGCCAGAGGACACGGTGAAGAACATCGTCTTCGATAGGGTGCATCGCCTCGGCCCCATTCGGGCTACGGCCGGGAGACCACGTCCTATCGTGGCCAAATTCGGTCACTTCAAACAAAAGCAACATGTGAAAAGCCGCGGCAGGGAATTAAAAGGAACGGACTTCAGCGTGAACGATTAGTTCCCCAAAGAGATCCTGGAACGACGCAGGGTCCTCTTCCCAATTCGACGCGGCTTCATCCAGAAAGGCTCCCGCGCTGTCATCGCTGTGGACCAGCTGTACATGGACGGACAGCTCCACCGCGACCCCAACATCACTCCGTGGCTGTATTAACTTCAGACCAGATAAGAATCCGCTACACCCTTTCCCTATCCACTCACACTAACTTGCATTAACATCTGTTTAACTTACCGGTATCAAATCGCATCTTAAGTGTGATTTCATAGCAGTATTAACACCGTCACTCTCCGTCAGTGATTTAATTGGAATGTTTACGTTTTCTTTTCTCTCTTCTCGTTTTTTTTTCTCTCTTTTCCCCCTCTTGTTTTTATGCTGCTCACCCTCGTCCTTGGTTTCTTTCTTTATTTCTTTCACTGCTTCGATCACCTGCTTCCACACTCATCCACAAACAACATCATTTATTTCGACACTTACTCACTGCACGATCACGCACAGTCATGCGCTCAACGGCAGCACATTTACATCAGTCAGACAGTGCACACAGACCTACAGGATACACACACTTAAGCCAAGCATACTCATATTAGTAAATATGCAAACACATAGTCAGACTCAGGGAGCATCTCGCCACACATTTTTTCTCTCTCTCCCTCTCCTTATTTATGAACAAGTGATGTATTCTCTCCACCTGTCTAAGCGACACACACAGAGTACACCCCTAGTTATGTACAGACATTTATGGGTGCACTAACATTCATTACATGGAATGTAAATGGAGCTGGCTCCAGAGAAAAGAGGTTAAAAATATTTAACCAACTCAAAAAACTACAGGCAGATGTTGTCCTTTTACAAGAGACCCACAGACCTCTTAGAGGTTCGAATGAACTTAAAACACCTGAGTTTCCTAATGTGTTCTCAGCTTGTTATAATTCTAGACAAAGGGGAGTAGCAATTTTAATCCATAAAAAAATTAATTTCACAGTACTCGATACAGTTATAGATCCAGAGGGCAGATTCTTAATCATTAAACTATCTATACTTGATAAAAAGCTATGTATTGTAAGTGTATATGGTCCAAATGTTGATGATCCCTCATTCTTTCACCTTTTTTTCAGTGCGCTCTCTGAACACTTAAATGGCATACTTGTGCTTGGAGGCGACCTCAACCTTGGACTGAATGAAGAAATGGATAGGCTCAATACAGCAGGAACTCAGCTTAATTGGCAGTCCACAAATATAATCAAACAGTATATGAGCGACTTTGGTCTTTGCGATTCATGGCGCTCCCTTCACCCCACCAGTAAGGAATATACTTTTTTTTCACGTTTATCACTCCTACTCTCGTCTGGATTATTTTTTGGTCAGCAGCTCACTGCTGAGTGACGTTTCAGACACTGAGATTCACCCTATAGCTGTCAGCGATCATGCTCCTGTATCTTTAACACTAATGCACAAGAATAATACTATGCCAAGTAAAAACTGGAGATTTAATACATCACTGCTTAAAGATGAAGACTTTATTAAATATTTTAAAAAAGAGTGGATTTCATATTTAGACTTTAATGACACTCCCGGAACATCAGCTTCTGTTTTATGGGAAGCAGGGAAAGCTGTGATGAGAGGTAAAATAATTTCTTTCTCATCACATAAAAAGAAAAAAGAAAACAAAAATATTCAGGAATTAGAAAAAACCATCAAATCACTAGAAGAAGCCTACGCGTCCCACCAAGATCAGGAAACATTGAACAAAATACGCAAAACAAAACTAGAATTAAATGAGATAATTGATAAAAAAACAAAATTCTTAGTACAAAGACTACGCTTACAAAATTATGAACATAGTAATAAATCCGGTCAATTTCTAGCAAACCAGCTAAAAATAAATAAAGAAAAAACAACTATATGTGCTGTTCAAGATTCATCTGGGAACACAATATATGAACCGAAACAAATAAACAACATTTTCAGGGATTTCTATAAAACGTTGTATTCACCACAAATAAACCCATCTAAAAAGGAAATTGATCAATTTTTAGACAACATAACTCTCCCTAAATTATTAGACTCTCAAGCAATGGCACTGGATTCGCCACTGACATCAGGTGAACTCCAGGAAGCCCTGATAAGTATGTCCAATAATAAGGCTCCAGGTCCAGACGGCTTTCCTGCAGAATTCTACAAAGAATTCTGGACGATTCTAGCACCAGTTTTTTACAGAACGTTGTTAGAAATCAAAGAAAAGGGCAGACTTCCATCAAATATGAATTCTGCAAACATTAATCTCCTGCTAAAACCAGGCAAAGACCCTGTATATCCCTCAAGCTATCGTCCAATATCCCTTATTAATGTAGACCTCAAAATAATCTGCAAAGCTCTCTCGAAGAGACTAGAGAAAATAACCCCCCTCTTAATTCATCCTGACCAAACTGGTTTCATAAAAGGTAGGCACTCATCAACAAATACACGTAGATTACTTAATTTGATAGACTACTCATACAGTAAAAACCTTGAAACTACAATATTTTCCTTAGATGCAGAAAAAGCGTTTGACAGAGTTAACTGGAAATTTCTATTTGCAACTTTACACAAATTTGGTTTTGGATCTTCTTTCATCAACTGGTTAAAAATATTATATAATTCCCCAACAGCTTGTGTCAGAACAAATGACCAGACATCCTCCAGCTTATGTCTCCTGAGGGGCACCAGGCAGGGATGCCCACTCTCCCCTTCACTGTTTGCAATTTTTATCGAACCACTAGCAGCAGCAATTAGACAGAATTCAGCAATTAAGGGCATAAAATGCAAGAACGTGGAACATAAAATCAGCCTTTATGCTGATGATGTGTTACTCTTTCTCCAAAATTCACAAACCAATATCTCTGGAGTGATTGAATTGATAAACTCTTTTGCAAGAATATCAGATTACTCAATTAACTGGTCAAAATCTACAGTCCTTCCTATTAATTGCTGCTTCCATAATTCCTCTTCTACTCCACTGCAATCGGGAAATATAAAATATTTAGGTATTAATATTTCTCCCAAGCTTGCAGATCTAACTAAATTAAATCATACCCCACTTTTAAAGAAAGTAGAAGGTGATCTGGCTAGATGGAAATGTCTACCCATATCACTCATGGGAAGGGTTGCTGCTATAAAAATGATGGTATTACCAAAAATAAATTATTTATTCTCAATGATCCCAACTAAACCGCCGCAAGATTGGTTCAGATCTCTAGATTCATATATGTCCAAATTCCTTTGGAAAAATAAGCCCCCACGTATAAGCTTAAAAACACTACAAAAGACCAAGGATAAAGGAGGATTAGAACTACCTAACTTTCAGCACTACTTCTTAGCCAACAGGCTTCAGTTTATCTCAGGATGGCTAAAACATACCCTCTTAGATGAACCTTGGCTAGATGTAGAACAAGCACTTTGCAATAATCTAGAGATTTCAGATCTAACATTTATCAGCTCAAACATCCAACGACATGAATGCTTCAAAAGCATCAACATCAGCTCTTCTCTGACAGCATGGTGGGAGTTTCTGAAGTTGACAGAGTCTTCATTAATCCCTTGCAAACGTACACCTATCTGGAACAACCCTGACATATTACAAAACAATAATATGATAAACTTTTCAGATTGGAATGGTAAAGGAATCAAATATGTAGAACATATACTAGAAGGAACAGAATTTATTTCATTTGACAGACTAGTTACACAATATGGGATCAACAAGAAAAGATTTTTAGAATATCAACAAATTAAATCCATAATAAAAAAGAAATTTAAACCGGGTCAAGTTGAACTACAAACACCACCAAGTGTGGTTCAATTTCTTACTCTTAAAACCCCCAACTTACTATCCAAAATATACAGAATGCTTTCTAAAACAGATGAATCAATATCACTTCCTATTGCAAAATGGGAAGCGGATTTATCAGTTAACTTAGACCAAAACTTCTGGTCTCAGATTTGCTTAAAAACCTTTCATCTAATCAGAAATCCCAGTCTTCAATTAATTCAATACAAAATACTACATAGAGTGCACTATACAGGTCATCGGATGTTCAAGATGGGCTTTGCATCTACCAACAACTGCTCACACTGCCAAACCAATTCACCGGACAATTATATCCACGCTCTTTGGTTCTGTGCACCAGTTCAGAAGTTTTGGCGCGAGATATGTGAAGACTTATCAAAGTGTCTGAAATGTAACATTCCAACTTCCCCCTTAGTGTGTTTGTTGGGCAGCTTAGATAATGTCACTTCAGAAAAGAATATAGCCCATATGGTTTTCACTGCCCTATGCAAGGCCAAGAAAACAGTCCTCATGAACTGGAAAAATAAAAACAATCTTAATTCTAACCAATATAGAAATTATCTATTAGATTACATTAGTCTTGATACAGCCTCTGCCACCACATCAGATCAATCGCTCTGGGCTCCTCTGATCAGCTCCATCACCTAGTGGGGGTGGGGGGTCATATTTTGGTCTCGCCTTCACTGTTGTGATTGGTGTGGGGGTAGGGTCAGGCTTAGGGCGTCAGGGGGCTCCCCGGGAGCATCTTCCTTGGGGGGCTCAACCCGGGGTAGCGGTCATGGCCAATTAGGGGCTCTGTTGGCTCTTAGGTGACGGTTTCCTCGTGGCTACGTGCAGCAGGGCTAGGGGAGGGTCTGTGCTGACGGACGGGGGTTACTGACCTGGTAGCCTGGCTGCCCCTGGGTGGGTCCGGGACGGGCGTGAGGTTCTGGGGGCGCTCCGGCTCTGGCCTGGGGCCCTGGCCGGGCCTCGGGGGCCTGGGTCCTGGGTCCTGGTTGGTGTGTTGCCGGGGTTGTGGGCGGGTGGGTGTATGGGGGCCCACCCCTGGCGCAGGGTGCCGCCAGTGCGTCGAGCCACCTGGGGGGCTCTTCAACTGGTGGGGGGGGGGGTTGTCACATCTTGCAGGAGCTTTCCTCTCTCAGGAACTCTCTCTGCAAGGGGGGAGATACAGGAGAGGTGGAGGAAGATCTCAGCCTGGGCGTCTATTGTCTTATGTAGTCTGGAAGATGAGTGGATGATGGGGTGGGTGCAGTTTTCTCTGTGGTGGGGTTGGGTGGACTGCCCCGGGCTCTGTGGGGCCAGGCGGCGCCGCTGCACTGGGCCCCGGTTCGGATGGGCCTGGGCCCCCCTTCCCTGGCGGGTCGCGGAGTATGGGGGTGCCTACTGGGGTCAGCGGGGGAGCTGGCCCCAGGGAGGGGTCACTGCCCCTCCCTTCCTTCCCTCCCCATCTCCAGCTGCCTCCCTCTTCCCGCTCCACCACAACCACCCACACATGCAGGGCCTTGGAGTAGGGGTGTGTCACCAGGGTGCAGAGGAGGTAACCCCCCCCCCCCCCCCCCTCTGTCCCCTTCTGGCTGCCTCTGCCTCAATTTTATCCCACAACTTACACATTCACATTACTCACACTCTCATTACACATACATATAGGATCTTGGGGGTGGGCACGCTACACGGAATCCCAATTACCATCAGGGTGTACACCTCACCCCTGGCGTCGTTGCCCACCTCTCAATTTTAAATACACGTAGACATTGAGGGCTAGCAGGAGGGACTATGCGCTTACCTGCTGCTCTCTGGCAGGTAGCTCCATGCCCTCCTGGGTTTTAAATGCACCTTAGAACACACATACATCAACACTACAATGAGCGGGTGGAGGGAGGTTAGGAGTCTTCTCTCACCCTCGTTCTCTGCGGCCTGCTGGAGCAGGGGGGCTAGGAGGAGGAGTTGGCCGTCCAACTGGGGTCCGGAATGTGAGGCCTCCCTGCTGCTGCGGAGTCGGGGCGGTCTGCTTCTCCCCACCACAGGGAAAAGGGTAACACAACCTGGGTCTGGGTGCAGTTCCCCCCTCCAGGGGCAAGGGTACCTAGACCCGGTTTGTAGAGTACGCTTGGGGAGTGTGATTGTGTGTAGAGCGTCTCTTTATGTCTGTCTCCACGTTGGTTGAGTGTGGAGTAAGTGCATATGAGAGCATGAGGGTGGGAATGGATGTTTGTATCTGTGTGTGCCTGTATGTCTGTGTCCATATGTCAGGTTGGGTATCAGACGCCACCTCTCTGAGGACATCTCAGGCCCTCCAGGGTTTGGAGGCCTATCTCCCCCCACCACTTGCCCTGCCGGGGGCGGACTCCCTCAGACATCGGTGCGTTGGTGGTTCTTTGTGTCCAGGGATGGGCGTCCGGGTACACACCGGCTCACTCCTTGGCGGCTGCTTATCGGGGCCTGGAGCCTGGGGCTCGCTTGGGCCACTTTGGAGGTGGGGTGCCCCCGGCCGAGAGGCCGGGGCTCGGTCACTCAGGCACAGCTGGCTGCCGGCGGAGCTCACGGGCACGTCACTGCAACCCCCCCCTGGCTTCTGCTCCGTGGCTGCTGAGTGACCCCTCATCTGGGACTCTCCTCAGCTCTTTCTGGGACAGTGGCACGGCTGCCCCTCTGTTGGTCTTCCTTGGTCTCTTGTGTTCTGGGGGCCTCTGGATATCTGGAGTTTTGATCTCCTCCATACCTGCTTCATGCCCTGGAGGACGGGGCAGTGGCACCCACACCCTCTAGCAGATCATTACATGAAGGAACCTTTTAAGAAAACAAGCGCGTCCATGCTCACAGGTGTACACACGGGTGATCACACACACAAACTACACCCTTTTTGGCTCCTACCTCAAAGCACACTGTGCTGTCGATCTTACGTGCTGCACAATAATGTTTAATATTTAGTATTTACTGTCATATTCCCATATATCATTGTGATGTTGTTTATTGTATTACTCTCATTTTCTTCTGCTTGTTTTCTTTTTTCTTTCTCAACAGGTGATCCAGGTGATCGATATATGTATTTTTTTTTTCTGCTTATTCTGTTGGTTTTTGTTTTTTGCCCTTCTCCCCCGTCCCTCTTCTCAACTGTTTTTCTTTCCCTCTTTCTTTCTCCCTTTTCTTTCCCCCAGTCAAGTCTGTCCCGTATTCAGCAAGTGAAAATAAAATAAATAATAAAAGGTGAATCAAATGGACCATTACGGCAAAGCTGGGATGGTCAATTTGGTAAAGAAAATCCATTGGGCATCTTTCTTCGCCTTTAGACAATAATTCTGATGGCAAAAGAGCCAAACGGGACAGGCACAAAAGAGAAAAAAAAAAAAAAAAAAAAAGAGATGGTCAACAGTGTGAAGTTCCTGGGTGTGCACATATCAGATGGCCTCTCCTGGAACCTGAACACCACCACTATCATGAAGAAAGCCTAATAACATCTTCACTTTCTTAGGAAACTAAAGACGGCCAGTCTCCCTCTTTCCATCCTCACATCATTTTACCAGGGAGCCACTGAAAACGTCGTCTGCTGCCACATCACTATCTGGTGCGAGTATAACCGGTGTGTTTCTGCGTTGTCTAGGGATGGGTATCATTTAGGTTTTATCCGATACCGGTGCCAAACCGATACTTTTGAAACGGTGCCGGTGCTTAAACGGTGCTCGAACCGTTCCTTAAAGAATGGAGAACACAAACTTTGTCCAAAAACCTCTCATGTTTAGCTGTTTTTTTGTAAAAAAGATATGGTATGGTATGGTATATGGTATCACTCTTGGCTTGAAGCAGTGCTTAAACAATGGAAAAAAAAACCAAAAAACTTTGTCCAAAAACCTCTCATGTTTAGCTGTTTTCCACTTTTTCTTTGGTCATTTTAACCTTTTTTGCCAGGCAAAAGTGCGCCGACGTTTTTGGAGACGTCTGTTACCCACCTAGTAAATAGCTAGCCGGGGGGTTCAATGGTCACTCAAGCCGGCGAGAGCAGCAGACTCTCGGCTTCATCGTTTTCAGACCCCCGCTGTCTTTCGCTACTCAGGTTAAACATGATATGATAAGTCACTCGGATAACTTAAAAATGTAATTGTTTGGCTTTTTTCAGTGTTTTATTTGTTCCGGAGCAAATCGGTTTGGCTGAGATCAAAGTTATTAGATTAAATAAAACTTTATTAATCCATCGGGTGGGTTCCTCCGGGATTTTTACACAGCTGAATAAATGTCAAACAGAAAACTGATTAAATGAGTGAGCTAATTGTGAGTTTCTGGTGTGTGAAGAAGTTTTAACATGGCACACATTTGGTTACATAAGAAGAAACTCATTATGTGATGAGACAACAGGGACTATATCTATATATCTGGGACTCTCTCTCTGGACTATATCTGGGACTCTCCACCATTTGACCTTAGAACTGAAGAAGCCTCTCGGATGAGAGGTGAAACGTCTTCAAGTAACTTAAAGAAGTCCAGACGCTTTTCTTTGCAAGCTCCTTTGACTACGATGACCTGGATGACTGAGAACCTTCACAGACATGAGACAACAGGGTTATGCTGTGTGTTGTGTGTGGCTGATTGGCTGATGAATGTTTGAGATTAAACTGGCTGTTGATTTGTCTTTTGGTACTAAGTTGAGCCTGCCAATTGGGTTGTTACGATTTATCCCCCTGGCATGAAGAACACGTGTCGTGACTTAACAAGGCCTTTCTTTCCTTTGCTTTCCTTTATTTTCTTTCTTTTCTTTTTATTTTGTAACTTTCATGGTGCATGGAAAGTTTTGTTTGATGATCTCTGTTTGAGCACATCTGCACGATTAGAACAGAAGTGCTATATGACTCATCGTCGAGAAAACTGTTGCAAAGTGAGCTTCTCCAAAATTAAAATGGGCTCAGGAGAAAGCCACTTATTGGGACATTTAGAAAATGAGTTCCTGTCCAAAAGGATTTACAGCAGGACAGATTTACAGCAGGACACAGCTTAATGGTGTTTTTCTACCACAGGATTACTGAGTTTTTATGTGAAGGAAACTGTGGTTACAGGCTATATGTTGATGATGAAATTACACTGTGTTGTTGAGAAAATGTTGGAGAACATGTGAATGTTATAGGGGAAAAAGTGAATACAGTTTGAGACACTGTGTTTGAAACCAGTGTTACTTTTTTCACAGCAGAGTGTTAACTCTGTGTTAACCTTTTACAGCACCTCTGGAATCTGGATGGCCGACACCTGACAATCAGGATGATCTGTGTGTTTGGCTAATGTTTGTTTTTCTTTAAGAGTGCTTGTAAAGGATTCAGCACAGACAGACAAGTGACAATTGAACAGATGTGCAGTGGTTACAAAATAGTTAAATGGGGTTCATTATCTGACTATTGGGCTCATGGTGAGTGACAAACTTAAGGAAAGTCACTGAGTAAAATGTGGAATGACGTTGAGATGTTAAATGATTCTCGAGGTTCTGGGTGGGGGGCTGTAGTGTTTTATTGTAGATACATCCTATCTGGAAGATCTGTTTCTTGTGATGTTGCTCCTGCTTTTATGACCCTTTGGTCAGCAGGAGGTCACACACACACATTCTTACACACACACACACACACACACACACACACACACACACACACACACACACACACATGACATATATATATATACAATGCCTTGTCTTAGATCCATGTGGGTGTTGCTTTGCTGTGATATGTTTTGTGTGAACTGTTTCTCAATAAAAGGCAGCAATTGGAGGCCGGATTTGGGGTCATTTTCGTGGTGGACACAGTCAAGGCCTCCCTTGCGAGTAATCGATCGATCGCTGACTGTCTTGTTTTCTTTCATGATGAATAAGTCTCTAAAACCAGCGGGGCTTGTGGAAACACAGACCCAACAATATTGCTTACTCGTGTTGCTACTGTAGCTTATAATTTCCCCTCTTATGTAAGCTTTAAATGCTTACTAATACTAGCTGTGGTTTCATCTTTATTTATTTGAAAATATTGATCAATGATCAATTCGTTGATACGAATCAATGATTCGTATCAACGATACAAACTAGAATAACATGAAAATTCTCTGTTATTTGGATTCCTTGTCCTCCAGACCTCATTTATTCTCAAATCTTTCATATAGTTAAAAAGTATTTTTCTAGTCTGGTTATGAGTAGTGTCAGTTTGAGACGACCTATCCAGGATAGGGTCCAAGGCGCAATTGAAGTCCCCTTCTATGATATAAAGGCCCTCCAAGGTTGATATTGTGAGAAATAGATTTTCATAGAAGGATGGGTTATCCTCGTTGGGGCCATATATATTTATCAGGTTTATTTCGTTTGGATCTGTAATCACCCTCGTAGATGAAATGGGATTGACTTATGTATAAGAGTAATGACTCCTCTGGCATGTCTAGTAAAAGAAGAGTAATATACCTGACCCTGCAATCCTTTGGTTAATAAATGTATCTCTGATGCAGTAAGATGAGATTCTTCTAGGAAAATAACATTTTCCTACAAGAAAATAATTCTAGAGTTAAAATGTTTTAGTTGGTTTAATACTTGTTTCAGTTTATCTAACTTCCGTATCCCCCTAACGTTCCAGGTCGTAATGTTAACGTTCAAAATGTTTTCTTTAGTTGTCCTCTCCATAAAATATTGTCAGACTGTTTACTTAAATAAACAAAGTAAAGGAAAAATTGAAGAAGCAGGTTTGCACATACATTCACACACTAACACATACCAGATAAAGAACTTGTAAACAATTTCTGATTGAACATTTGCATTTCCTTGTTGGAAGGAAATGCAAATGTTCAATCATTAGAGGCACCAGTTCCCCCCTCCCTTGAGCAAATTATTTGGAGGGCGTTAATCCACATCACTGAGGAGTAACTAGTCAACGCGACCTCTCCAAAACCCCATAAATCAGACAGTGTACACTAACCATATAATGATACTGATTTTTCCCCATAATAAAGTAAAGTTTACCCTTGGTAGGACAAAACAAAACAAAACAAAACAAAAAAGACTTAGAGCTGTTAATATATAACCCAAAAACAATTGCGATTAAACTTAGAACAAATATTTATGTTAACATAAGTTCCACATAAATTCGAGCTCAAAATTTTATCTGTCTCTTGTCAGTGACTCAATTACTGGTCGGTTATGTTGAAGCAGAGGCAGTCTTATGGAGTGTGTTAATGGTTAACCTGTTGTTTAACTGACTCACTGGTGATGAGCATCCTCTGCTGTTTCCTTCGGCAGATTCTTGTAGAATTTTTCGGCTTCTTGAGGTGTTGAGAAGAGGTGGATCTTTCCACCGTACAGGATCCTGAGTCTGCATGGTCTGGAATCCCAGCCACTTAGGTAGCATGATGTTAATAAGGTTGAAGAGTGATTCTTGCCCCTCAGCTCCCTCTTTTATGCCGAAGAAACTGCATTTCAGTACGCTGTATTCAGTGTATGTTGTTGTACTTACAATAAAGACCTCGAATCCTGAATCTTTATAATACTGGTGGTATAATACTGGTGACAGTGCAGAAAACACACATTCATCTGATTTTCTTTTAAGGCCCCACAGAGCTGAGATGTACTTTTGTATATTGCATTATAGTTGAGCTTCCCCAGGCTGTGTAAGTCAGGCTTCCACATGATTCCTCTGATATTATCTGTCAACGTTGGTGAGTTTAGACAGTGAGTGAGGAGTACTGTCACTGTGCTTGTTTTTATTACTAAATCATTTAAAATTAATCAATCTATACCTCTAGTTTTCATGTTTTGGTATTATTTGCTTGTCATCCTGTGAAACAATTGATCGTTCAAATACCAGGTATAGCTGGTCCAGAACCAGCAGAACCAGCCCTCAGTGAGTTTGTTTCTGGGATGAATTTCTGATCCAGCACTGATTCTAGCAAGGTTTCCGCCACAAGGTCAGTCTACCCACAGACTTACTGCATGATGAGGCTAACAGATGCCTGTGTTAGGCCGAGACGCTCTGGAGGACAAATCTACTTTCTTACTGATGTCTTTTCAATGCTGAGCATATTAGCCTGTAACAGAGGGAATAAATGGGCTAAACTCCACTAGAAGCACCAAATCTGTGCCATCTAACTGGCTAACTGGAGGCAGGGCGACTTATACTATTGTATATTCAGTAAAAAGGACTAGATGTTACAGTCCCTGTTAGTGCATTGCTTTAAATGGGGAGACTCTTGAGGAATGGCTGTTATGAGGAAAGGCAGCCCAGAACCTTCACCAGTAGGCTGAAAATAAAACATTTCATTTAGTTTAAAGGTTTATGTGCAAGACAAAAACTGAAAACACTGAAAGTCACAAATGTAATGTGCATGAAACGAGAATTCAAACGTGGTGATAGCGGCAGGTGCAGATGTGTGTCACAATAACTCTGATTATCAGGGCTGAACGGGACAGGCAAAATAAAAATAAAAAATGAGAAAAAAGAGAATAACACTGAATGCACAAACTGCTGGATTAACCAGTACAAAAACATGAACGTTACTAATGCTGTTACACCCCAGGGCAGCTGGGGTGTAAACTAGGGGTGGGTTTTGATTATCGATTTATCAATTAAAATCAATTCTGGCTTGGATAACGTGATATTGATTCATTAAAATCCTGAATCGATTTTTAAACATAAATGTATTTTGCCTGAAACGCCAGAATCTCAGGTTAAACCTCACAAAATTTCTACAACCACCAAACAGCTAAAACAGTAAATGAGAGCAGGTACACGGAGTCTGCACAAAGACGTAAACACAAAACGCGGACCCAACACTAAAAATCTGTTTTTTGCATTATTCGCTTATTTATTAGCAGTGTTGGGTAAGTTCCTTTAAATGATTAACTTAGTTACATTTCTAGTTACTTCTATCAAAAGTAACTCAGTTACTTCAAGTTACTTGTTACTTTCAAAGTAACTAATTACTAGGGAAAGTAACTTTGGTTTTACTCAGAATTCTCTTGTTAATGTGTTGCTTCCGTAACTGGATACCCAGCAAGATTACCAGTCTTCTAGCTTGTTACTTGCCACAAGTGCACTGTGCCACCTAGAAAGGAAAAAATAATGTGCATATTTCCACGAGAGAAATCCCATGCCTGGACCGCCGTTGACTTTACCAGACCCGCCCCTGCGCAGTTACCAGCTGTCAGCTAAGTAAAAAGAAGATCCTGGTGTTATTTGTCTCTCTGAAACAGTTCATAACTTCCCTTCAGCTCATTCATGTCACCCAAAAGGTAAACCTATTTCTCCATCACCTGTTCAGCTCTGATGATTCAGTAAGGACATCTCCTAGTTTCATCTTCATGTTTCCCTCTCACCAGATAACCAAACGATATCATGTCCAGCAGCTTTTACAGCTGTGGCTCCAGCAAACATCAGCTGGTACTAGAAGGTAATATTAAATAAATTCTAACAACAGCTGATAATAATGGATTGGATTTATATAGCGCTTTTCAAGGCACCCAAAGCACTTTACAATGCCACTATTCATTCACACACTGGTGGAGGCAAGCTACAGTTGTAGCCACAGCTGCCCTGGGGCCATATTGCGCCATCGGCCCCTCTGGCCACCACTAGTAGGCGGTAGGGTAAAGTGTCTTGCCCAAGGACACAATGACCAGGACAGAGAGCCCAGGGATCAAACCGGCGACCTTCCGGTTACAGATGTGCTTCCCAACCCCCTGTTCCACGGTCGCCCACAATACGAAACGCGTAATATTTTTTCTGAATACGAGACGATTCCGTTTTTTGGGGGAACTCTAATAATTACCTTATGAAGAAAATAAAGTTCAACATCAGTAACATCATAGCACCCACCCAGCTGTATAGAAACTCCGTCATGGTAGCTAGTACCCAGTACGAAAAAGTCAGCATAACGAAAATAAACTACACCTAAACTTGGTTTATATCTGACCCAGATAGACTGCAGGTCATAACTTCTTACCTGAAGTCCAGTTCACCTGACACTGGGACCGGCCGCCGCCGCTGCCGCCTCGTGTCTCTCCTCCTCCTGCCTCCCTTTTCCCTCATCCACCTGCTGGCCTCCACCACTTGCTAATATTACTGAATCTGAGAAAGCTCCACGATAGCCACCACATGAAATAATGACCCTATCTAAATCCCAGTAACGGTTAATGCGTTGCTGATTTTGGCATAATAACTAGTTACCGTGCTCGTTACCACAATAATAACATAGTTACTGTAACACATTACTTAATAACGCGTTAGTCCCTACACTGCTCACCAGACTATGTTGTCGCCGCTGTTTTTTTTTTTTTACTTACCTCCAACAAGAAAGCCTCATTTCTGCTGTTCAATAATGAACAAATTTAAACTTTTTAAAATTATGCAAAATTGCAAAATGCTTAGCTGTGTCTCTAATCAAACCTCTGTAACTTTGCTCTGCTTCATGTATACATTGAGGGCTAGCAGGAGGGGCTATGCGCTTACCTGCTGCTCTCTGGCAGATAGATCCATGCCTGGATTTTAAAGGCACCTTAGAACACACATGCATCAACACTACCTATGAGCGAGCGGAGGGAGGTTTGGAGTCTTCACACACCCCCGTTCTCTGTGGCCTGCTGGAGCGGGGGTACGGTGGCCCTGAGAGGCCAAACGGACTGCAACTTCAGAAAACACTTGCAAAAAGAAAAATGCTGCAAAAAGAAAAATGCTGCAAAAAGAAAAACGTTGCAAAGAGAAAAATGCTGCAAAAGCACACACAACACAACAGAAATAGGAAAAAAGACAACGGAAATGTTTCTGGGGAGACAATAACCGGACGGACCAGTTGCATGAACCAAAACATGTATGTATGGCTGTATCCCAATTCAGGGACTGTTTCCCAATTCAGGGTCTGCAGCCTTAAAGTACGCAGCCTTAACGGTCCTCAAGGGCCGCGTACTCAAAGATCGCTGCGGCCGGAAGTGCGGGGCTTGTAAGCTTGTGAGATGAGACGGTCTAGCCTCCGTCGCGCTTCCCAGGTTGCCTAGCAATCATGATACTAACAGCTGGAAACGTTTCATACAGCTTTGTGTGACAGAAATGAAGGAGAACATATTTTGTACATTTGTTTCTACATGAGCTTTGTGTGATTTGATAAGTACCTGAGGCTGAGACCACAGGACTGTAAAACATGATTGTTGGGCTTCATTTCTGTACTGAACAGTCATTTAAGATTAGCTAGTAAATAACAATTAGCTAATGTTGTTCATGAGACTAAAGTCATCTCACTTTGGTAATGTAAATATAATATGGCCAATATTATATTAATCATTATTAGTTATTACAGCAGTGAACATGAATTCTGTGCCAAACACTGAGCTTCAGTAAAGATTCAAGTTGCATTTATTTATATTTCCTATCACCTTAAATCTTCACTTAAAGACAAGTATCTGTGACAGTGTATCTATAGATGTATTATATATAAGAGACAAATATTGTTCTTTTAATATGTTGGCATTACTAAATTTGGCTCAATGCTTATATATGTGTGGAAGAAGCAAATGTACGAGCTGTGATAACTGTCTCTGATAAAATGAAGAGTAGACTGATATATTAAATATTCCTTTATTGGGTGAGAAAATCAGACCATGTCATAACTGCTTTAAGTCATACAGAATAGACATCAAAGCCTTAAACAGGCTGACTTCTGCTAAATGGGTTAAACTGGGCACAAAGTATACAAACACATAACATCCTTATAGAATATGATGTAACACTATAGATCAACTTACCTCAGAAGATATAAAGCATATAAACAATTACAGCAATATGATGCAACAAACACAGCAGTGCTACTAATCCAAAATACTCAAAGCTTCATAGAACTGAAACAAACATTTATTTTTAGCTCCATTCTGCTGCTGATACATACAGTGGGGCAAAAAAGTATTTAGTCAGCCACCGATTGTGCAAGTTCCCCCACTTAAAATGATGACAGAGGTCAGTAATTTGCACCAGAGGTACACTTCAACTGTGAGAGACAGAATGTGAAAAAAAAAATCCATGAATTCACATGGTAGGATTTGTAAAGAATTTATTCGTAAATCAGGGTGGAAAATAAGTATTTGGTCAATAACAAAAATACAACTCAATACTTTGTAACATAACCTTTGTTGGCAATAACAGAGGTCAAACGTTTACTATAGGTCTTTACCAGGTTTGCACACACAGTAGCTGGTATTTTGGCCCATTCCTCCATGCAGATCTTCTCAAGAGCAGTGATGTTTTGGGGCTGTCGCCGAGCAACACGGACTTTCAACTCCCGCCACAGATTTTCTATGGGGTTGAGGTCTGGAGACTGGCTAGGCCACTCCAGGACTTTCAAATGCTTCTTACGGAGCCACTCCTTTGTTGCCCGGGCGGTGTGTTTTGGATCATTGTCAGCCTCGTTTCATCTTCAAGGTTCTCACTGATGGAAGGAGGTTTTGGCTCAAAATCTCACGATACTTGGCCCCATTCATTCTGTCCTTAACACGGATCAGTCGTCCTGTCCCCTTGGCAGAAAAACAGCCCCATAGCATGATGTTTCCACCCCCATGCTTCACAGTAGGTATGGTGTTCTTGGGATGCAACTCAGTATTCTTCTTCCTCCAAACACGACGAGTTGAGTTTATACCAAAAAGTTCTACTTTGGTTTCATCTGACCACATGACATTCTCCCAATCCTCTGCTGTATCATCCATGTGCTCTCTGGCAAACTTCAGACGGGCCTGGACATGCACTGGCTTCAGCAGCGGAACACGTCTGGCACTGCGGGATTTGATTCCCTGCCGTTGTAGTGTGTTACTGATGGTGACCTTTGTTACTTTGGTCCCAGCTCTCTGCAGGTCATTCACCCCCCGTGTGGTTCTGGGATCTTTGCTCACCGTTCTCATGATCATTTTGACCCCACGGGATGAGATCTTGCGTGGAGCCCCAGATCGAGGGAGATTATCAGTGGTCTTGTATGTCTTCCATTTTCTGATGATTGCTCCCACAGTTGATTTTTTCACACCAAGCTGCTTGCCTATTGTAGATTCACTCTTCCCAGTCTGGTGCAGGTCTACAATTCTTTTCCTGGTGTCCTTCGAAAGCTCTTTGGTCTTGGCCATGGCGGAGTTTGGAGTCTGACTGGTTGAGGCTGTGGACAGGTGTCTTTTATACAGATGATGAGGTCAAACAGGTGCCATTCATACAGGTAACGAGTGGGGGACAGAAAAGCTTCTTACAGAAGACGTTACAGGTCTGTGAGAGCCAGGGATTTTCCTTGTTTGAGGTGACCAAATACTTATTTTCCACCCTGATTTACGAATAAATTCTTTACAAATCCTACCATGTGAATTCATGGATTTTTTTTTTCACATTCTGTCTCTCACAGTTGAAGTGTACCTCTGGTGCAAATTACTGACCTCTGTCATCATTTTAAGTGGGGGAACTTGCACAGTCGGTGGCTGACTAAATACTTTTTTGCCCCACTGTACTTTAGGTTTCTGAATATTAAACTTGTTTCTGCCTTTCATAGTGTGTAACTTGAAGGCCCTGAGTACTTTCTCCCACACTGAAAACACTGGAATGATAAAATTATTTGAACATTACCTAATAAGACTGATTCAGGACAGACAATTAGTTATAACTTTTCTAGCAGTCCTTCACAAACAGGGAACAGTCTGTCTATTCTCTCCATCTGTCAGCTGCTGCTGGCTCTTCCTCCTCCTCTTCCTCACACACTGCTGAGTTTGTCCTGGTAGATCATCAGGGGTGCAAAGCCTCACAGATGATGTGCAGCAGTGGGTCCCTCAGTCTGTCCTCACTCTGGACACTTGCAGTTGTCACACATGGAAATCAAATGTGTGATAAGCTGCAGGATTCAAACACAAGTGTAACTTATAAATACATGTTCATACTTTTATTACACAATCAGAGAGAAAAAAAAAAGAGAGAGAGTGCAGGACAGACAGACAGGTGACAGTCTCAGGTGTATACACTGCTACAAAACAGCACAAGAGGAGGAGGATTTAGTGATTGTGTTATTACGAGTGCTAAACAAGAAGAGTTCCCAGATGGTAAAGTGGACACGTATGACTCCTGTGATTAAAGCATCTTTCTTTCAGCTTAACGAGTGAACCGTCAGCTCGTTCAAACGCACGTTAAAGTCCGTTTGGTTCGACACCACCGAACAGAGGCAGCAATATAACATAGCTAACATTAACAGTACAGTGAATCCTGCTTGTGCCGTGATATTCAGGACTGCAAACCGAGCAGCATCACTGACTTTCAGCTTGTTGTGTTTGTGGATATATGACTGACTTTAATTATCCACAAAATTATCACATTCTCTGTAATATTAAGGTTGACTATCGAACAGCGTATATTTTAAAGTAAAGGCTTTAAAACAAAGTAAATGTTGAAAGTACAAACATCGCTAATGTCACATAACTTTGCCGGCATGTGGCCAACAGTAATGTTTTAATGTTCTTCATTATTAAACATTTGCACATAAATAAGTGACATAATATTCAGAACTTACTTTTGAAAGTTTACTCTTTGGCCGCTCCGCTTCCACTTCTTTGAAGTGTCACCCAGTCCCAGTGCACTTGCTAGTATGTTTTGGTTCGTGCAACTGGTCCGTCTGGTTATTGTCTCCCCAGAAACATTTCCGTTGTGTTTTGTGTGCTTTTGCAGCATTTTTCTTTTTGCAGCGTTTTTCTTTTTGCAGCATTTTTCTCTTTGCAAGTGTTTTTCTTTTTGCAGCGTTTTTCTTTTTGCAGCGTTTTTCTTTTTGCAAGTGTTTTTCTTTTTGCAGCGTTTTTCTTTTTGCAGCATTTTTCTTTTTGCAAGTGTTTTTCTTTTTGCAGCATTTTTCTTTTTGCAAGTGTTTTTCTTTTTGCAGCATTTTTCTTTTTGCAGCATTTTTCTTTTGCAAGTGTTTTCTGAAGTTGCAGCCCGTTTGGCCTCTCAGGGCCACCGTACGGGGGGCTAGGAGAAGGAGTTGGCCGTCAGACTGGGGTTTGGAATGTGGGGCCTCCCTGATGCTGCGGAGTTGGAGCAGTCTGTTTCTCCCCACCACCAGGGAAAAGGGTAACACCACCTGGGTCTGGGTGCAGTTTCCCCCTCCAGGGGCAGAGGTACCTAGACCCGGGGCTTAGAGTACGCTTGGGGAGTGTGATTGTGTGTACAGTGTCTCTCTATGTCTGTCTCCACGTTGGGTGAGTGTTGAGTAATTGCATATGAGAGCATGAGGGTGGGAATGGATGTTTGTATCTGTCTGTGCCTGTTTGTCTTTGTCCATATGTCAGGTCGGGTATCAGACGCCACCTCTCTGGGGACATCTCGGGCCCTCCAAGGTATGGAGGCCTATCTACCCCACCACTTCCCCTGCCAGTGGCAGGTGCCCTCAGACATCGGTGTGTTGGTGGTTCTTTGTGTCCTGGAATGGGCGTCCAGGTACACACCGGCTCACTCCTTGGTGGCTGCTTGTCGGGGCCTGGAACCTGGGGCTCACTCGGGCCACTTCGGAGGTGGGGTTCCCTCGGCCTCTCGGCCTGGGGCGCGGTCACTCTGGCACCGCTGGCTGCCGGCGGAGCTGACGGGCACGTCACTGCAACCCCCCCTGGCTTCTGCTCCGCGGCTGCTGAGTGGATGTCTGGAGTTTTGATCTCCTCCATATCTGCTTCATGCCCTGGTGGACGAGGCTGTGGCTCCCCAGACCCTCTAGCAGATCATTACATGAAGGAACCTTTTAAAAACAAGCACGTTCATGCTCACAGGTGTACACACGGGTGCTCACACACACAAACTACACCCTTTTTGGCTCCTACCTTAAAGCACACTGTGCGCTGTCGATCTTGCATGCTGCACAATAATGTTTAATATTTAGTATTTACTTTTTTCTTTCTCAACAGGTGATCCAGGTGATTGATATATGTATTTTTTTTGTCTGCTTATTTTGTTGTTTTTTGCCCTTTATCCCTGTACCACTTCTCTGCTGTTTTTCTTTCCCTCTTTCTTTCTCCCTTTTCTTTTCCTCATTCAAGTCTGTCCCGTATCTAACAAGTGAAAATGAAAAATAAAATAAACAATAAAAGGTGAATCAAATAGATATTACGGCAAGGCTGGGATGGTCCATTTGGTAAAGTAAATCCGTTGGGCATCTTTCTTCGCCTTTAGACAATAATTCTGATGGCAAAAGAACCAAACGGGACAGGCAAAACAAAATAACAGAAAAAAAACAAAAAAAACCCTTTGCTCTGCTTCTCTTCGTTTTTGACTGCACAATATTTTTAAGGTCATCTGATATAAAAACCCAGACCAGGAAAACCACCTTCATGTTTTTCTGTGTTTTATCCTCAGTTACTTTGCAACAAAGGCATCTACTGTGATGCTTACAACCTTGATAAAGTCTCACAAGTATCAGCTTTCTTTTTATAGATATAAAAATATGTACTGATAAGTACAGAATTATAATATTTCTGACTGTCTGAGGCAAAATTTCCCAGATTCAAATCGAATCAAATCGATTCAGGACCTTGTGAATCGGAATTGAATCAATTCTAGAAATCAGTGACGATACCCAGCCCTAGTGTAAACCTTACACACAGGGTGTGTAATAAATGTTTGTACAGGCTTCTTTTACAGTATTGATGACAACCATCATCAATTACTTCGTGTCATTCTGTCATACTTAAAAAAAACAACACAAATTTAACATCAAATTATGGCGTGCAGTGTTTATCAGCATGATAATTCTGGGTGAGTAATGTGAGAGGAGCAGTCTGAGCGCTAACGTTAGCTGGCTGCACGACTCTGAGCTTCTTCAGTATGAAATCGAGCCTGCATCCATCAACCAATCAGCAGAGTCGTTGTGACCGACAGGGATGCTGCAGGAAGAGAACTGTGTGCATGACACCAACACATAATACTGTGTACATGTAAAGAATGTACACGCTTTTTCTTCTATATTTAGTTTTAATGCAGAACAGACGTCATACAAACACATTTGTAGATACACACGCACACATTTATAGAAAGACAGGTGATGTGTTTCCATCTGATTTACATCTGATCAAATAAATAAGGAGTACATGACATTGTCACATGACTGTTAACAGTGGACTGAGGAGCAGGATATGCAGGTGGGAAGTCACATGTTGAAATCTGCCATGTGCCTCTGAACAAAGTGCTAGCCGCGGAGTCCAACACATGACTTATTAGGAAAATATTGACTTACATAAAATATGATGAAATACAACAACAAGGCACAAAAACTGAAATTCCTTTAAATATCAATTATTAAATAAACTACTAATGACTTTTACAGTTGAATATTTATGATTGTTAACAGGAAAAATAACTTGGCCACAAAAAAAAAATCATTTGTACTTCACTTATTTACAGTTTAGTAATTACTGGACAGTTAATAAATCCATCACCTGTGTTTATTAATTTTTTTTCTAATGAGGCAAGTTTGGGGCTCCGTGCACTGCTCTGGCTGTCGTGAACATTTACTCGTGGTTATGTCTTTAAAGTTCTAGTCACTGGAAGGAACAGTCTGACATTAACATGGTGACCACAATCAATCAGTGTGACCAGAAGCTGATGATCAATAACTGACACTGTGTGCAGGCATCAGGTGTGTTCACTGAACCGTCTTCTAGTCTCAACAGTCTGAATCTATAGCAGGCGGATCCAGGAGAGGAAGTCCTGATCATGACGAGGCCTCTCACCACAGCCCTCAGACACGACCAGCTTGGTCAGCTCCTCACTCTACAAGTTACCAACTCACAAAGTGCAGATCACACAAACTCTGAGGGGCTTTTCCTCTTCTTTTGGAGCCAACACATCCCCCTACAGACAGTCTAAACGCAGCCAGTCACAGAGAGTTCGATATAAAGTACCGCTCCTTTAAAGGACGGTTTGGTCTTTGTGGGATTAACGGAGGGATTAAAGCTGCCTTCATATCAAGCAGACATTAACACAAAGAACAATCTGACCTCACCGAACGGTGGCGTTACCAACACCCCGCTGCTCCGGGTGGTCCAAATACCCCAACCAAGCTCTGGTGATTCAGAGGTGACTGTTCAAAGACTCATTATCACCAAGGAATGGGTGGTCTCTGATAAAATCACCATCAACAACAAACAAACAAATGAAATATGAAGGCGTAATTTCTGCAACAAGACCTCTGACAACAAAGAGGTGAGTCTGGTGCTGACAATGTAGACCTCCATATTTTTAAAATCCAAAAATCCATATTCTGAAATTTAAAATCAGTGATCGAGTGCTGCAGTAATTCCAAACCACTGTATCAGTCTGATCTCTGAGTCACAGGAGTTGGGGCTTCAGGGAGGTCAGTTGAAGAGGTGAAATGCTCGGCACACAGCACACACTCAACCTGGTCGCTTTTTACACCGGGAATGAACGTGAGTTTAGTGGTTAGTCCTCTCACAGTGGAGCTTTAAAGTTTAAGTTTAAGTGGCTGCAGTTTGGAGCTTTAAGCGATCCCTTAGTGTAGTCCTGATTCCACCTGGACAGAAAATGATGTAATAACCCTGTGCAAAACACGGCATCCTGCACAGAAAGGTGCTCCCATCAAGATTTCCAATAAGATATTTACATTTCTCAGATAGCAGAAAGAATTCTAACTGCAGACATTATATACACATATGATAACTTCTTTGTTTTAATATTTCACCCCCCTGAACATTTGTGCCATTACCACATGCTAGAACAGCTTTTCCTTTCATGCTCACATAAATTAAATAATTATGTCATCATTAAAACTTGAGCAGCTTGTCATCTTTGGTTATAAACTGAGAGTCGTAACATGTAGAGGAGAGCTCGGACAACTCTCTCTTCAGCTCAGGCTCTGAAACCTTTCCCTCAGGTTCTTCACAATGCTCTGCTGACCTTCCGCCTTCGGTCCTGAGGTTGATCCTGTTTTCTGGGAAACATCTTGATCAGCAGACAATGCTGTGGACTTGTTCTGCTCGGTTTTGGCCTTCAGTTCCTCCCTCTGTTGGTATTCGTCAGACTCCTGGTAGGCCCGGCACCGGTCGATGACAGCCTTGATGGAGATCTTCTCTCTGCTGGTGGGTGAACGGATCTGGACGTAACTTTCATCTTTTTTGTCTCTGGCTGTTTCTTCTGGCTCTGGAAGCTTCTCCATGACAATGATCTTGTGTTCGGGGTCGTTTGTTAGGGGGGCCTCAGCTGCAATGTAGTAACCGTCGTTTGCCACCTGGTCCTGGAGCTTTTGCAACTCACTCATCTGAGATTCACTCAGCCGAGGATCCAGGGAATTGGCTCTGAGGAGCCGTCTGCTGCGTTCCTCCCGGCTGGCGTTTCTGTGAGGCCTTTGTGAAGAAACCCTTCTGGGAGCTTCATCAGCGAGGAAGCGGCCTGAGGAGCAGCTGGAGTGCCTCCTCAGACTGCTGTCGAATTGCTCCGGGATGGATTGACTCCGACTGACTGCGCTCTTCTGGGAGCAGCTGTTGGCGGAGTACTTGGAACGGAGTTCCTGGACATCGGGCCAGTTGAAGCCTTCGAGGGGAGGAGGTGGACTGAGGGGGCTGCGAGAGTGAGGCCGGCCCAAGGAGACGCCCCTGGAGTTTCCCGCTGAGCTGGAGGTGAAGCCGAGGGTTAAAGACCTCACGTGGTCTACGGGACTCAGCGGCAAAGAAGTTGCCTGCTTATGAGAAACCAGCGGCAGAGTCAGGCTGGATTTACCTGCCAGAAAAAAAACAAAACAAACAAAACATATTTAAATCAATCTTAAATTTGATCGTTACAATGTTCCGATAACTTACAGAAATGATTAACAAAAGCCGTAATAATCCATAAACATATGTTTGGCTTCTACATAAATCAAACAATGGTACCACATGCAGCTGTGATATTTTACTTCAGCTTCAAGAAAGATGAGCTCATCACTTTAGGCTGTTCAGATTATAATCTGCCCCTAAGCAGCACATTTTACCATCTTTACCTGAAGGTGGCAGTACAGTGTTATAACTACATGTGGTACCATTGTTTTTTTGTTTTTCTTTTCATGCAGCGGGCGCAGACTAAGCGTGTGTGGGCAGGTTGGACTGATCGGTTGCTCAACAGGAAATGGTTTATTTAAAGAAGCAGAGTTTGCTGAAGGCAGGGCAGGCTCAGGCTGAGCAGGACTGAATATATACCCAGTTTTGCAAACACACAGAACAAACATTTACAACAATTAATCTCTTAACATCCAGCAGGTTGTCGAGCCCGTGCAGGACTCAGAGTATGGTCAGGGTTAACATCACACTTTTCCCGTACATGGTATAAAAAAAAAGATAAATTTTTAATCCAGTCTCTCCTGTGTGTTATCACCTTACAGGTGTACTATCTGATTTTCTAAATTAAAATTTCATATAAAATGGATAGGTTGATGATCGATAACCCTAACTGTACCACAAAAGGTCACTGATGACCAGGTGAATGTCAAGAAGTCAAAAGAGAATTAAATACAGTTTCTGAATTGCGTTGGTTGAAGATTTAGTGGTCCTATGGTCACATAGACAATCAATAGATAGATTTCCTTGAGGATTGCTGGTTTGAAATGTTAAGCAGTGTGCAAAGTGACGTACCCAAACCTTCCCTCTCCTCCACCACACTGGCTAAGCTCTTCTTTCCAAAGAGGAGACCCTGACTTCGCTGTCGGACCACCGGACTGGAGCTTTTGATTCGCTGACTGTACTGACGAGCCAGGTGGAGGACTTTGCTTGCCATCTTGTCCACTTCGACCACCTGGTCTGAAGCGCTACTGGGGTGGTCCTTTTCTGCCTCCACCTTCAGCTGGGTGACATGAGGCACTGGAGCCCTGAGGACGGCGGCCTCTTCCCCAAACATCTTTAGCGTGTCCCTCACGCTTCCTGTCCGGTTCACCTCCGAGGCTTTGGGCTTGAGGGGCATAGGGCTTGTCGACTCTTCTTTGATTGTTCTGAGATCAGAAGCTCTGCTTTCTTGGGAAGAGTTTTTGGTTGGGAAAGAAAGACCGGAGATCCTGGAGGTTACTGCAGCTTCTTTGGTTCGATCCTGCCCTCCATCTTCACTCTGGGATTTTCTGATGTCTCGCTCCATCGCCTGCCAGATCTTAATCATTTCAGATGAAGGTTTGAAGTTTTCATCATCAGAGAGATTATCCTGCACACTTTGAGACCTGGACCTCTGGCTGCCTTCTGAATCTTCTGGATCAGTGCTTCTTTGTTCAGACTTCAAAGAGTCCAAAGAGCCACTACAGCCCATAAGATCCTGGGTGTTTTGGGGTAAAGCAGAGTGTGACTCTGCATAAGTAGGGTCCACAGTGGAGGTGGAGGAGGTCGAGGTGCTGTTGAACCGGCTGACAGAGCTCCTGACCAACCCAGATGGGATGTATGTGAGGCTCTCTCTGCGCCGAAGACTGAAAGTGGCATCTTGGTTTTCAGCATTTTCATAGTAACTCTTGATTTTCCCAATGAGCAGCTGGTCCTGCTTGGACAGCGTGGAGTCCCGTCTTCGCCTAATGCTTCGGTCGCTGTCAAAGAGACTGTCATCTTGAGGAGACAACATGGTCAAATCGGACCCACCGAAGGTCTCTGCAGGATCGGCAACAAAGCTGCAGAGCCGCGGAGGTCGGTCGTCTGCTTCGGCACTCAGGCTGAGGCTGCTGCCACTCCTGCTGGGTAACCGAGGTGAAGGACAACCGAGCGAGCAGGCGTCATCCTGGGCCATGGTGCCTCGCTTGATGCTGTTGGTGAAGTGCTGGGCGATGGCGCTAGCTTTGTCCAGGACGGAGGACGGGAGGATGCTGGTGGCTTCGCCTTCCTTCTCTGCTGTCTCCTTCTCGTTGTCCTCATCATCAGAGGACTCCCCACTGCTCAAGGTCTTCAAATCTGAATCAGGTGTAGCTGAGGATGGCTCCTCTGTGGGTTCTGGATCTACTTCAGGTTTCAGGTTGTCTGACTTTCGACAGGAATTGGAGATGTTGGAAGGGGTCAGATCAGTGAAATGTTCTGGTTCTGAGATTGGTTCAGACATCTTCTCCTGTGGTAGCTTCTCTACAGCTGGCTGGACAGGACAAAAATACAGAAGCAGTAATTAGAGGTGGGATATACAGCCATGATGCAAGAGATTACGACCACCTGCAAACACCCCCCACCCCTCAAAATCAACAAGCACTGACAACCCAGAGATTGGGTGATCTGGAGATGGCCTCACAACTGCAAGTCAGCGACTGAGTGTTACTTACCTGCTTAGGTGTCGGCTCGGTGCCACCTGGCTCTTCTTCTTCAGGGAGTCGTCCATTTTCTTTGTTAGAGTTGTCTGAAGAGACGCTGCCTCCCTCTGTCTCCTTCAGCAAAAAACAAACAGAACAGGAAGTCAAGAAATGCTGGAGGAAAAGAAAAATTTTTAGAATATGATTTAAAAAAATCAAACCAAGAAGTCATTAGTGTCGTTCATGGAAAAGCTGCTTACTCGGTTTTAAAGAGTGTCTGTTATTATTGTGTGAACTGAACCTTTATTTATTACATGATACAGAGCAGCCATCAATGCAAATCAATGCAACAGAACTGTGAGAGGCAGCAGCAAATGTCCAGTTCATCCAACCACACCTAGAAACGCGGGATCACCAATTGTATTCATGCTCACAGCAATAAAGACAAAGATGGATGTAAAGCTGCAGGACAAATGTTCGAAGCTCCCAGAGAAACAAAAACAAAAACAACAACTTTTAAACTTTGCAAAGATAAAAAGCCAAAATCAGTCAAAGAGCTGTTCTCATTCTTTAATACGACAGGAACAGTTTTTGGGAAGTCCTTGTTTATTTGTTCTCCAGAGTCGGGTGTTTCAGTGCATACAGACAACCTTCGCTTAGCAAAAACATTTGATCCAAGAAAAACTGTCAGTGTGCCTCATTAACCTGCTCACATTTCACATTTCTGTTTACAATAAACAACTTCTAAAGTCAATGTCCCCAACTGAAGGAGGCACTGAAGGAGGTACTGACGGAGACACTGCAGGAGGCACAGAAGTCAATGAGATTATTTCTCAGTGTGAAAATGTAGAGCACTCGTGTTGTTGGAAAACATAACAGAAAATGCTTTTGTGGTTAAAGGAGGTTGTTTTTCCCGCTGCTGTGGAATAATGTGCACGCCCGGGATTGCTACAATACAGCGCTGGTGTCCTGACCTGGTACTGATGTCATTCAGACATCAAACTGATGCCATGATCAACAAACCAAATAATATTCCAGACACTGACCACAGTATGGCCTTCAGTGAAAAGATTACGGTGGGCAGCTGCATATTTTTCAGCTGAAGCACTTTGCATGAGGTATGTGGCATGGACCTGTTCTTTATTTCCACCTTTGAAAAGCAAACATGGGACATAATATTTGGGCAGCTGGCTCAGCGACTTTGGGCTGTACAGACACTGTGAGCTGCATTCATATCAGCAACCAACCTAAAAACAGGACCTGGTCACTCACCTCCTCACACAGACTCTCACAGACTTCTTCCTAAGTTACACCTGTTGGTGTGTGAATTAGCTACAGTAGTAGGTTACCCTGGATATTTATGCACATTTCTGCTTTTAATAATCACAAAATAAAGTGCTGCACCACTCTTTGCCATAATAAGAATAATAACGGCATAAATCTCTTTCGGGTTTAGATGCTCAGTTTGGTCAACTTTTTTCTATTGTAGGAAACATCATCTTAAAATGTTTTGTTTTTAAACACCAGAGTATGTATTTATTCAAACAGCAGAGGACCCAGGATGGAACCTTGTGGAGCTCCACGTGTTAGCTAACCAACTAGCCATCAGAACAAGAGCATATAGCTTGTTTTTAAGTCTCTTATAATGGATTAGAACTAGTAGAACTCTTAGGTCAGGTGATAAGTTGCTTCTGATTGTTCCTAGAAGCAGACTAAGACACAGAGGTGACCGGGCCTTTGCCATTGCTGTGCCTAAACTTTGGACCAGTCTGCCTCTTCAAATGAGGATCTCTCCAACACTCAACATTTTTAAATCCCGTCTGAAAACACATCTTTACTCCTTAACTTTTGACTGTTACTGAGTTTTTGTTTTGTTCTCGTTGTGTCTTTGTCTTTGTTTCACTTTTTAGTTTGTACAGCACTTTGGTCAACTGTGTTGTTTTTAAATGTGCTTATAGATAAACAGATTGATAAGATTCACAGAGCTTCAAGACTTTAGAGATGATGACTGAGGTCATGAGTGCTCATAAAACCTCAACATCTTTCTGATTTGATAGATGTGAGGTTTTAACAAAGCTGACGCTTCCAGTCTTTGTACTAATCTAAGCTAAACCTTTTGCAAAGAAAGTGACCCATCTGAAACAATCTGACTCAAGGAAAACAAAAAACAATGAATTTCATCCAAACATTGTCAGTTCCTTTAAACGCTGCCCCATGTGGTCACCCTGCGGTAGTTAAGTGTGTTGAACCCAAGCATGCAGCTCGGCTGGTGTTAGATGCCCATGCAGCAGTTACTTTGAGCTCCACAGCAGCATCCTTGTAGCGCATTACAGGGGCTGTGGGTGATGAAGACTGGGCTGGCACCGGAAAGCCTCACCGTCCCCGCGGCGGAAAAGAAGGCCTGGACAGTGACGTGCCAGCAGGAGATGGCAGCGAGCACGGAGCTGGCAAAGTCGTCTACCTGCTTGTCCTCCAGCAGAGCATCATCCAACTGACCCGCCTCTTCCACGCTGCACAGCAGGCGCTCTAGCGAGTCCTTCCTGCTGCCGAGCTCCGCCTCCTCCTCCGTGACAGACTCCCCCAGCATGCTGCTGCTGACGGCGGCCCGCAGAGAGCACCTGTCATCTGAGCACTGCAGGACGTCACACGCTATCATGTTTCTGCTTCCTAAAACTAAAGTGTGGCTCTGACAGCAGGACTGAGCCTCAGTAACCCTCACTGAAACATCGCTCATAAGAACACATCAGAAAAATCACAGAGTCATAAACAGAAGAAACAGTCTTTAAATCTGAGCAACAGCAAGCAGGCGTGTGTTCAATGAGTTTGGGTCTTACCTCCAGGAGCGCTGAGAGTCCAGCAGGGGATTCAGCAGAAGAACAAGAGCAAAAAGATTTGTTAGACACAACAGCTTTACCTGTGAACATCTGCAGCTTTAATCAGCCCAGAGAGCAACAGGCCTCAGAATCCTCAGTGTTTTCTACCACGCTAACCCTTATTAGGTCCACAGCGGGTCAATCTGTTAGAGTCCAGACATTTTATTGAATTTTGCCTGAAATAAACATCTGCAAAATATTATAAGAGATAACCTAGAGGTCCAAATGCATGTCTGAGAAGGAAATCTAAAACCTGGGCAGAAGTCACAAAAGTGGACATATTGATCAAAGATTTATCAAAATCGATTTCAATGAAATGACTTTACCTTTGTTGCTTTTCAGGGTTTGTTTGATTGGCTCTGGAGAGGAAACAAAACTGGTCGTTACACATCAATAACAACAAGATACCTTGATCAGTAATCCAGGTAATCTGATTACCTGACTGTCGGCGGCCCTGACGAGCATCTCGTGGGAACTCGTCAGAGTGGCAGGATGTGGCTTTCTTCAGGCGCTCAGGACTGTAACGGTACTTGGAAGGATCTACAGGGAAACAACAACAACACAGAGGAGCATTTCATCACATCCTTATTAATCTTTGCTTTTATTAATCTTCTACAGCAGAAGAGATGTTTACTCACAGATGGAGTCCATCTCCAGGATAGCTTCTTTTGCCTGAAACACACAACTAACCATTACTGGTGTCTGCACTGGTCACCTGGAGTGATATGGGTGAGTATACTGATGTTTCTGACCTTCTGTGGGATGATGGCTTGGTGGTTTTCCACAATGATGCGTTTGATGTGATGAGCCCAGAGCTTCTTCTCCTCAACCGTCTTAGCCTGAAACATTAAAAGACAAAAACATGGAGTGAACTCCGATCCTCTCAGGCTTAAATATGTTGGCTGGCGGGTGGAGGTCGACTCACCTGGACGGTGTGAGGCTGTTTGGGGTTTTTGTAGTGCATGACGCTGAAACTCAGGGAGTCTTTGGCATTTTCGTTGAGCGTCAGTGTGGAGCACTGAAACCAAGAGACAGAACTAAGAATCAAACCTGCACTTAAACCAAAGACCTGAAAACCTGCAGCTCTTAGACGTTTGTCTGCTGCCACTCACAGAGATGTGCGTCTTGTAGACATAGTGCTCGCCACGACGTTTGGTGATGAGCAGCACCCGGTCAAAGAGAAAGAGCGTTCTTTCATTTCTGGCTCGATGGACCTTGAAGTTTCCCTCCAGAACTAATTCTCCGTATGTGGTGAGATCAGGACCTTTCCAGTTTAGCAGCAGTGACTGAACCTCCTGAAGAACCAAACACAGAAACACTCAGACACTCCTGCCTTTGGTTGTTTTGGTTTGTTTTTAAGGAAGGAAGCCCTGAAACAACTTTGTAGAAAAAGGAAGTTCAACCTTTCCAGATTTAATTTCCTCTGCTCTGATAAGAGCAATTCAGTGCAGGGCTTCCTGTTTGAAAATGTCACCACTGGGAGCAAACTCTCTCTAAACTGTCACAAGATGTCAGAGCTAATAAATAGTTCTTATCTGGGACACGCCCCTCTTACATTTACCTTCTGATAAGAACTTCATCTGCACAGCCTAAAAAAAGGAATGTATTCATTTAAAGTTATTTTCTATAATAATAATAATAACTAGAAAGTGCATTTTCTGAAGAAACTGCAGTGTGAATGCTTGAATCTGAATGTATGCACTGAAATGAATTAATTGCTGAATTTAAGTTAAAGATTTTGAATGAGATGAAAAATACAGAAATCTTTGCCTGAAAACAAAAGTGCTGAACTTATGATAGCTGACATCCACACAGAAGTAGTTGGAAAATAGCTGAAAATGTTTTAAATGTAAATTAGAAAAACCTAAGTAATGAGAAAAGAAAATTTAGAGTAAGAAAACATCTGAATGAATATTAAAAGTTCATATTCTTTGAATCACTGAATGACTAAAATGTGATCCCCCCACTTGGATCCACACAGTTTAAAATTTTTTAAATGTCTGAGCTTTGAAAGACACAGTGTTGGAAAGAGAACAACGATGGCGACGTTTTGAGGGTAAAATGATGGCTGTAGAGCAAACACAGTGGACACAGCAGCAGTTGAAAGAGAAGTGTTTAAGATGAATCTTGGCAGAGTGAGAGAGAGCTCGTTAAGCAGGCAGGTGTGAGCCTGGTTGCTATAGTGACTGCACCCAATGGCTCCATACACATGGACACAGACATGCACCTCACTTTTGTTGCTTAAAATGAACAGAAAAGTCAGGCCGAAACAAATCGTTCCTAAATGAAAAGTACAAGTCGTATTGACAAAATTCTTTCACCGTAAGTGGCAGCAATGCCTAGTCTACTGAATTCTCAGCTTTCATGGCTGTGGAGTTTATTATATGGACATGGTGACAGTGTAAAGACAGCCTGTACTTCTGATTTTCAGACAAACTTTCTGAGCCATTTTAACATTAGAGTCTATGGAAGAGTTGGAGGGAGGAGGCTGTGCATCGGTGACATTTATGAAATAACCATAACACTTATTACAATAATAAACACATTGGATGAAAGAGGACAGCGATGGCTAAGTTTTGAGGGTAAAATGATGGCAGTAGAGCAAACATTGTGGACACAGCAGCAGTTTTAAGAAAAGATTTTAAGATTAATTCCCCCCCCTCCTCTCACTCTAGCAGTTGAGCTGTCTCACTCTAGCGCCAACATTCCGTCCCATACACACCCATTATAAACTCTGAAACGGCTGAAAAAACAGCATGAAACTTAAACTGGAACTGAAGAAAAAGTATAATAGATATTGAAAAGATAAACACAAGTTGAATAGTTCAATGTCTTGTCTTCGTTTTAAAGTTTGAATGGTGACTCTACGTCAATGTATGTGGAAGTAGTTAGATTTGAAAAATGAATAAGTTTAATGAAAATTTGAAGATTCTCCCATTGAAATACATGGGAAATTTTTGTTGAAAAAAGTTGAATAATTTTAAAAATATAAATGTTATAAATGAGAAAAATAGAAGCAGTCATGTCCAAAAGAAGAGGAATCTAACGGTGTTTGAATGGTTTTTCTAAGTTGAACGGTTTTGAAGGAGTTAGATGCCAAAAAACGTACGGAATATATAATAATAGTCAAAGGAGCTTGCAAAGAAAAGCGTCTGGACTTCTTTAAGTTACTTGAAGACGTTTCACCTCTCATCCGAGAGGCTTCTTCAGTTCTAAGGTCAAATGGTGGAGAGTCCCAGATATAAACCTGGTGGGAGTGTCCCCCCACAGAGGGACAAAAGGACCCCCTGATGATCCTCTAATCGCCTGAGCCAAGGTGTGGAACTGGGTGTGGGTCCCAATCAGCCAGAGTTTCTGGTGAGTTCATTGTGAAACCTGGCCCCACCTTATCATGCGAATTCCTGAGGTCAGATGGCCCAGGGTGTGAGGGGGCGTTAAGGCGTCTGGGAAGGGATCTCAAAACTGGATTATAGATGGCAGAGAGTTGGTGTCGTAAACCACCGCCTCTGTTCAAAGATGGTCGCTCACAGTGGACATAGATGGCTTCTTTCACTCCTCTTTCAAACCATCTGTCCTCTCTGTCCAAAATGTGAACATTGGCATCCTCGAAGGAGTGTCCTCTATCCTTAAGATGCAGATGGACAGCTGAATCTTGTCCTGTGGAGGTGGCTCTTCTGTGTTGTGCCATGCGCTTGTGAAGTGGCTGTTTGGTCTCTCCAATGTAGAGGTCTGGGCATTCCTCGCTGCACTGTACGGCATACACCACATTGTTAAGTCTGTGTTTTGGCGTTTTGTCTTTCGGGTGAACCAGTTTTTGTCTGAGTGTGTTGCTGGGTCTGAAGTACACCGGGATGTCATGCTTGGAGAAAACCCTCCTGAGTTTCTCTGATACACCGGCTACATAGGGGATGACAATGTTGTTGCGTCTGTCCTTCTTATCCTCCCTCGCTGGTGTCTGATCTTCTTTTCTGTGCCTCTTTGCTGACTTTAAGAACGCCCATTTAGGATAGCCGCACGTTTTAAGTGCTTCCTTTACATGTGTGTGTTCCTTCTTTTTCCCTTCAAGCTTAGAGGGAACATGTTCTGCCCGGTGGTGTAGGGTCCTAATTACTCCAAGTTTGTGTTCCAGAGGGTGATGGGAGTCAAACAGGAGGTACTGGTCTGTGTGTGTGGGCTTCCGGTAAACTTCGATGTTGAGGTTGCCATTCTCTTCAATGTGCACAGCGCAGTCCAGGAAAGGCAAACAGTCGTCCTTTGTGTCTTCCCTGGTGAACTTGATGTTTTTATCCACAGCGTTGATGTGCGCAGTGAAGGATTCCACTTCTTGTGTCTTGATTTTGACCCAGGTGTCGTCTACATATCTGTACCAGTGGCTGGGTACTCTTCCTTTGAAAGAGCCAAGAGCCTTCCTTTCCACTTCCTCCATGTAAAGGTTGGCTACAATAGGTGACACGGGGGAGCCCATGGCACAGCCATGTTTTTGTCTGTAATAGCCTTCGTTGTATTTGAAGTATGTTGTGGTGAGGCAGAGGTCTAACAGTGTGCAAATCTGATCGGGTGTGAAGTTGGTCCTGTCTTCCAAGGAGCTGTCTTCTTGTAGTCGTTTTCTGACAGTCTCCACGGCCTCCGTGGTGGGTATGCACGTGAAGAGAGAGACTACATCAAAGGACACCATGGTTTCATCTGGATCCAGGGTAAGTTTCTGGACCTTGTCAGTGAAGTCGGTGGAGTTCTTGATGTGGTGTGGGGTGTTCCCCACGAGAGGAGCAAGGATGGTAGCAAGGTGTTTTGCAATGTTATAAGTGGCTGAGTTTATGCTACTGACTATGGGTCTGAGTGGGACAGCTTCCTTGTGGATTTTTGGAAGTCCGTAAATGCAGGGTATGGCATCCCCTGGGTAAAGGCGGTGATAAGTAAGGCGGTCAATGATTTTGTCCTTTTCCAAGTCTTGAAGGCAAGTTATAACTTTCTTTTTGTAGCTGCTTGTGGGGTCTCGCTTTAAGGCTTCGTAGGTATTGTTGTCACTGAGGAGAGTAGTGATCTTTGTATGGTAATCTGTAGTGTTTAGGACCACGGTGCATCTTCCCTTATCCGCTGGTAAAACAGTGATGTTGTGGTCTTTGCTCAGGGAAGCGACAGCCTTCTTTTCCTGTATTGTGAGGTTGGACGGAGGGACTGATCTCTGGCTGATTGGGACCCACACCCAGTTCCACACCTTGGCTCAGGCGATTAGAGGATCATCAGGGGGTCCTTTTGTCCCTCTGTGGGGGGACACTCCCACCAGGTTTATATCTGGGACTCTCCACCATTTGACCTTAGAACTGAAGAAGCCTCTCGGATGAGAGGTGAAACGTCTTCAAGTAACTTAAAGAAGTCCAGACGCTTTTCTTTGCAAGCTCCTTTGACTACGATGACCTGGATGACTGAGAACCTTCACAGAAATATATAATAATAACTAGAAAGTGCATTTTCTGAAGAAACTGCAGTGTGAATGCTTGAATCTGAATGTATGCACTGAAATGAATTAATTGCTGAATTTAAGTTAAAGATTTTGAATGAGATGAAAAATACAGAAATTTTTGCCTGAAAACAAAAGTGCTGAACTTATGATAGCTGACATCCACACAGAAGTAGTTGGAAAATAGCTGAAAATGTTTTAAATGTAAATTAGAAAAACCTAAGTAATGAGAAAAGGAAATTTAGAGTAAGAAAACATCTGAATGAATATTAAAAGTTCATATTCTTTGAATCACTGAATGACTAAAATGTGATCCCCCCACTTGGATCCACACAGTTTAAAATTTTTTAAATGTCTGAGCTTTGAAAGACACAGTGTTGGAAAGAGAACAACGATGGCGACGTTTTGAGGGTAAAATGATGGCTGTAGAGCAAACACAGTGGACACAGCAGCAGTTGAAAGAGAAGTGTTTAAGATGAATCTTGGCAGAGTGAGAGAGAGCTCGTTAAGTAGGCAGGTGTGAGCCTGGTTGCTATAGTGACTGCACCCAATGGTTCCATACACACGGACACAGACATGCACCTCACTTTTGTTGCTTAAAATGAACAGAAAAGTCAGGCCGAAACAAATCGTTCCTAAATGAAAAGTACAAGTCGTATTGACAAAATTCTTTCACCGTAAGTGGCAGCAATGCCTAGTCTACTGAATTCTCAGCTTTCATGCCTGTGGAGTTTATTATATGGACGTGGTGACAGTGTAAAGACAGCCTGTACTTCTGATTTTCAGACAAACTTTCTGAGCCATTTTAACATTAGAGTCTATGGAAGAGTTGGAGGGAGGAGGCTGTGCATCGGTGACATTTATGAAATAACCATAACACTTATTACAATAATAAACACATTGGATGAAAGAGGACAGCGATGGCTAAGTTTTGAGGGTAAAATGATGGCAGTAGAGCAAACATTGTGGACACAGCAGCAGTTTTAAGAAAAGATTTTAAGATTAATTCCCCCCCTCCTCTCACTCTAGCAGTTGAGCTGTCTCACTCTAGCGCCAACATTCCGTCCCATACACACCCATTATAAACTCTGAAACGGCTGAAAAAACAGCATGAAACTTAAACTGGAACTGAAGAAAAAGTATAATACATATTGAAAAGATAAACACAAGTTGAATAGTTCAATGTCTTGTCTTCGTTTTAAAGTTTGAATGGTGACTCTACGTCAATGTATGTGGAAGTAGTTAGATTTGAAAAATGAATAAGTTTAATGAAAATTTGAAGATTCTCCCATTGAAATACATGGGAAACTTTTGTTGAAAAAAGTTGAATAATTTTAAAAATATAAATGTTATAAATGAGAAAAATAGAAGCAGTCATGTCCAAAAGAAGAGGAATCTAACGGTGTTTGTTTGTGAATGCTTGAAAAGCATTCACAGTATTGTTCTTCTAATCTTTATTCTATTTTATATATTCCGTACGTTTTTTGTACTCTCCTTCAAAACCGTTCAACTTCGAAAAACCATTCAAACACCATCAGATTCCTCTTCTTTTGGACATGACTGCTTGTATTTTTCTCATTTATAACATATTTTTAAAATTATTCAACTTTTTTCAACAAAAATTTCCAATGTATTTCAATGGGGAGACCCTTCAAATTCTCCTTCAACTTACTCCTCTTTAAACTGTATCTACTTCCACATACATTGACGTAGAGCCACCATTCAAACTTTAAAATGAAGACAAGACATTCAACTATTCAACTTGTATTTATCTTTTCAATATCTATTATACTTTTTCTTCAGTTCCAGTTTAAGTTTCATCCTTTTTTTCAGCCGTTTCAGAGTTTATAATGGGTGTGTATGGGACGGAATGTTGGCGCTAGAGTGAGACAGCTCAACTGCTAGAGTGAGAGGAGCAAAAAAATTAATCTTAAAATCTTTTTTAAAACTGCTGCTGTGTCCGCAGCGTTTGTCCTACAGGTCTGATTTTACCCTCAAAACGTAGCCATCGCTGTCCTCTTTCATCCAATGTGTTTATTATAGTAATAGGTGTTATGGTTCTTTCATAAATGTCACCGATGCACAGCCTCCTCCCTCCAACTCTTCCATAGACTCTAATGTTAAAATGGCTCAGAAAGTTCATTTGAAAATCAGAAGTACAGGCTGTCTTTACACTGTCACCACGTCCATATAATAAACTCCACAGGCATTAAAACTGAGAATTAAGTAGGCTAGACATTGCTGGTGCTCATGGTGAAAGAATTTTGTCGATACGACCTGTACTTTTCATTTGGGAACGATTTGTTTCGGGCTGACTTTTCTGTTCATTTTAAGCAGCAAAAGTGAGGCGCATGTCTGTGTGCGTGTGTATGGAGCCATTGGGTGCAGTCACTATAGCAACTAGGCTCACACCTGCCTGCCTAACGAGCTCTCTCTCACTGTGCCAAGATTCATCTTAAAGTCTTCACTTTCAGCTAATGCTGTGTCCAGAGTGTTTGCTCTACAGCCATCATTTTACCCTCAAATCATAGCCATTGTTGTTCTCTGTCCAACATCGTGTCTTTAAAAGCTCAGAGATGTAAACTTTTTAAACTGTGTGGATCCAAGTGGAGGGATCACATTTTAGTCATTCAGTGATTCAAAGAATATGAACTTTTAATATTCATTCAGATGTTTTCTGACTCTAAATTTCCTTTTCTCATTTCTTAGGTTTTTCTAATTTACAATTAAAACATTTTCAGCTATTTTCCAACTTCTTCTGTGTGAATGTCAGCTTTTAGCAGTTCAGCACTTTAGTTTTCAGGCGAAAATTTCTGTATTTTTCATCTCATTCAAAATGTTTAACTTAAATTCAGCAATTAATTCATTTCAGTGCATACATTCAGATTCAAGCATTCACACTGCAGTTTCTTCAGAAAATGCACTTTCTAGTTATGTATACTTTATTGATCCCAGTGGGGAAATTCCTCTTTGCATTTAACCCATTCACCATTGGGCGCCCGGGGAACAGTGTGTAGGGACGGTACCTTGCTCAGGGGTACCTCAGGGTAGCCGTTCAGTGGATTCGAACCCTCAACCTTCCGATCATGGGGCCGCTGCTCTACCTACTGAGCTATCCCTACCCCAATATTTTCTTTTCACTTTATAGCCATAATTACAGTGTGTATAGAATAAACTTTGTTTTGCCATTAGTTACCTGGAGTCGGACAGCGTGTTCGTGTTTTCTCTTCATGTCATTAATGTACCATGCCACTCCCGTCATAGTGTAGAGGGCCTCCTCTACCACCTCATAACCGTCATCCTCTGGGTCAAAATGCTTCTCTATCTCCTAAAGAAAACCATTACAAACACCAACAAATCAGCATAAAGTCAAGTTCAGTTTAACCCGTTCATGCATGAATTATGACAACCTCAATCTGGATATTTTTAAGTATTTTTATTCATCTTTAGGCATAAAAAAAAAGAATTTTGAACTTCATTATTTTTTAAACACTTAGAGGGACAACTGTGTATGGAGTGACACATCAGTGTCTAATGTATCAATGTCTAATGTAATGGTTTATGTGCAAGTATACCATCAACACTGACACCAATACCTGAAAACAGCCTTTGAATAGCTGTCCACTGTAGTGACCACTATGCATGAAAAGGTTAAAACATACAATTTTATGCAGATGATACCAATTTATTTATGTAAAATGAAAGTGACACGATCACGCTGTAGCTTCAAACCAAATAACCAAAAAGTCTGACAAATATTCCCCAATACATGCTTGAAAGTATATATAGTCTAAAAAATAAAAGAAGACTCCCAAAAGGTTGATTCTGTTTATCTGGACGTTTTCAGTGGGAGAAATCATCACTTATCCAAGTGACTTCTTCAGTCTCAGCTGACTGCAGGTTTCCCCAACTTTATAAACAGTACATTTGCACAATAACTGAAATGTTTACTGAATGAACAATGGGCTGTGAGGTCAGTTCGTTGATCCTTAATATGAAAATTGTCATGACCATGGATCAACAACCATTAATCAATGAACACTGATCAAAACCTATTGATCAATGGCCACAAATACCATTCACAGAGAGTTCGGGAATGGCTGCAATCACAGCATTGTAAGATGGTGACATATGTACCTTTAGGCCCCCTCCTCAATTCAGAGATGGGCTTTCCCTTTTCATGTGGCCTTCTTGACTCCCCGCTCAAACCAGCATTCCTCCCTGTCCATGATGTGTACATCCTCATCATTAAAAAGAAGACTCAGTCTTCTTTTTAATGAAGACTGAGGGAGTCTTCATTAAAAAGAAGACTCCCTTTCAACCCAAACCAATCATCCACATCGGGACGTTTTTTCAAAATACTGTGGATATCCACTCAAACTTCACTTATGTGTTGCTCATATAGTTTTCAGTTAGTTGGCTAAAAAAAATATAACTAAGAAGATAACTTCTGCTTTCACAACAGGAAATGTCTGAAGACACTTTAACTCTGACCGATCCTCCGAGAATCCGTGTGAGTCTTCGTGTGAAATGTGATGTAAACGTGGCCTCAGACATATTTGCTTCATCTCAGTCCTCTGGTCTATTTCTACAGGTTTGGATGCAGGTGTAAATGGTTGTCAGGTGTGCTGGTGTGGTACCTGTAGCAGCAGGTGGTATTTAAGGATCCTCTGAACAGGTTTGAGCAGGTATGAACCCAGAGGCAGCGAACGTTTAAGCGAGGACTGGCGGTCCCGGAAAAATTTGGCAAGAGATTTGTTCCTCATGCACTCCGTCAGCGCCGCTACCGAACTGCAACAGGAGAGAGGAGACAGACAAGTGTGGACAGGTCAATGTGAATGAGACAAGGTTTTTAAAACGTGCTCGAAACCTGACGTATGGGAAAGCAGTACAGCTGCTGTAGGGCTTACTTTGGATAGTTGGTGCAGTACTGTGTGTAGATGTCAAAGTACTCGCTCTGAAATACAACAAACCAAGAGTTTTATCAGCCGCTGCTTGTACGAACCATCCTCACCCAAATCCAATCAGATCTGGTCTCACCTTGATGACGAAGCACCTGGCGATGGCGACGGGGTTGTTGTCACACTGGTCGAGATCCTGAAGCAGCTCGCTGTGAACAGGAAACACTGTCACCGTGGCGACCCCAGCAACAACAACGCTTTGCATGTCACCAGGAGCAAACCAAAGGAAACCTGAAGTTTTTCTCTCGTTTCAGCAGTTTCCTTGGTTCTTACTTCAGACTCTGAACCCTAACGCTCATTTTAATATTTCATGATGTTCTTCTGATGTTTTGGAGTTTTTACCTTTAACCATGAAGGCAGACAAGAAGGAGGGAGGAGAGCAGATGAAGGACATGCAGTGAAAGTCTCTGTTACCTTCTACTCGAATGACTCAACTAACACTAAACCAAAGGCTGACATCATGGCGGTCATGGTTATTTTTATATATACACGAGCTGGTTTGTGTTACGGTGTTCGTCTGTGGCTGCACCGTTCAGGAGTGAAAATGGGTGAAACGGTTCATATTTAACCTGCTGAATCGTTCCTAAACATGAAGGCACTCAAAGTCACAGCAAACAGAGCACTCCATGCTGTGCAGCAGGACAGCGCCGGTCTGCAAAGCAAACTTACCCCTCGACAGGAAACAGAGAGCGCTGACATGGGGGAGACGTAACATCAACGTTAACCGTTTTAGACAAAATATCGTGCTGTGATAACGGACACATTAAACTTTATCTTCTTCACCTGTTGAACTCGTAGATGTCCTCGATGTTTCCAAAGAGAGCGCAGACCAGCTCAGGACGGATCGACAGATCCGACTGGTCGGACTGATCGATGATGTGAGCCAGGTAGTCCTGCAGGACAGGAGGGAGAGGTTATTAGAGTGGACGGAAGGAAGGAAGAGACAAGCAGGGAAGAAGAGGATAAGAGGAAGTGACAGAAAGGTCAGGGGTCACTTTTTAAAAAGCTCAGCGTCAAATAAAACACCCTTTAAAATAAACTGGAATGTTTCCATTTCTCCAACAGGAGGCAGACTGAACGCTCACTGAGCTATACCACAGTAATCTGATTACTTCTGGCTTGATCAGAGATGCTTTCTGTTTGATTAAATATATATATATATATATTCCATATGTTTGGTATTTATTATTGAGGTAAGTACATAAACACATTTATTGTTTTAAATAAAAGTGATTACGTATTTATTTATGTTTATTTTTATAAACTGAACTTTAAAATCTGTGTATCAGTTTATGTTTAATGTGTCAGAGTTTACTTGACTTTTAAATATTTTAAAAATGGAGAAAACTCGTATGTCTGATGTGTTTACTGATTTCATATTAAATATTCTATCTCACTTAGAGCTTTTTTAGGAAACCTAAAACTTGTTATTATTTTATTATAAGGACAGGTCTTTGTTATTCTCTGAAACCTTGGTAAATAAATCATAATAAATATCTGTTAAGAGTATTTCTGTCGTATCCGTTGCTCCTTCACTGGTTTGTTTTTTGTTTTCCTACGTTTTTTAAACAGCCTGGTTTGATTGAGTCGTACTTCAGACACTAAAACATGTGCGTGCGGCTCGGTGAGCCTGTTACATAAGCAGCTAATCCCATCACTGCAGAACGTCTTAGCTTGTTAATTATAGTCTGACACTGAGTCATGGCCGGGGTAACGACTGACACCGCGAGCTGTCCTTCTGTACGTGGAGATGCGTTCAGGAAACGTGTATGTTTCACAAGCCCAAAATGTTCAGACTAAGAAAAATGGGTCAATTTTTGTCCTGCGTACTTTCAGAATAGAAATGAAATGTTTGAAGTTCAGACAGATTTACCTTGGTGAGTTTAGATTAGATTTAGATTAAAACTAAAGGATGAGAAGCTCATGCGTCAGCAGCTTAAAAACCAAACCCTGTCCAGCTCCATGGTCACTGATCATCGTTTGAAAATAAGACGCTGAGGATGGAAGTGTTTCTACTTCATGTTCTACACCATGGAAATGATCCTGGGATCATCCACCGCCACCCTCTGTGGACATCCAGGTGTTTTCATGAGATCACAGACTAGACTTTCAGAGAAAAGCTTAGCGCCTGAAGTTACTTTAGAGTTAGTTTCAGGATAAAGCGTCAAACCACCAGCGAGTGTGATCAAAGCAAACCTGACTCGTCCTGAACCCGCCGCTAACGAGCAGCGATCGATGTTCCAGGTATTCGGCAACAGAATTCCAGGAACTCAGGAGGTGGTCCTGAGTTAAACTACCAATGAGAATAAAGGATATGGTTGGACGGGTGGCTACCTAGGCAACCACAACGACCAACCATCCACATCAGCGACAAATTTGAGCCCGTAGAGCCCACACCTGTTACCATGACACCTATAGGGTCACGCAGTTAGGTAACTCACCTCCACGATCATGCGCAGATCTCTCACGTACATCCTCTCTGTCTCGATGATCTCCATGACGACGCGGTCTAGGTAGGTCAGCTGAGGGTTGGGCGCCATGCTGGCACGGATAAACGGTGAAGCCGGCTGCCGGCGGCTCAAGGTACGACTCGCCTTCCAGTCTTTGTTGTTGTTGTTTTTGTTGTGAATGAAGCTCCGCCCCTTCCTGTTGGGTTGGGGGCTCGACCCCTGGAGGTCTGCAGCGACCTCCTCGGGGCTCAGGTTAAGGTTGATGTCAGGGTCCGAGGAGGAGCTGGTGATAGATGAAGGCAGGGCGAGGTTGTCGTCTCTGGAGGATCCAGACCCGGAGGACAAAGTGGAGATCAGGCTCACGGGGCGCCGGTAAGATGCCAGCAGGTTGGAGGAGTCGGAGGGTGTGGACGATGGAGCACGCTCATCGCTGCTGATGGAGGCGGTGGACAGGCGGGGGGACTCTGAGGAGGGGAGGGAGAGAGATGATGTCACTGATAGCAAACTTCTACATCATCACCTTTCACAATAAAAGCACTGAGGTTTTTCCACTGTCAGAGTGAGGGCAGAGTTTCACAATAAAAGCTTGTGTAAGGAGAAGTTAGAACATGATGAATGTTTGTCCGCAAAGACAGATAAAGCAGTGTGTCATTTTGGTCCTGGAGTCTGAATTCACTTTGAGGAAACACTCACGCCTCACATCCGCAGCTGCAAACATCTGGACAGGTTGTAGCCTATTAACCACACCTGAGGAATGTCAGGAATCCAAATGTGTTTAGATGTTTTTACAGTGAAGAAACAGTTTGTACTGTGTGAAGCAACTGAACGAATGAGCAACATTTCAACATATACATGCGGGCTGCTTGGCTGGGAATTAAATGTTCAGGAACTGACTCATCAGGTGGTTCGAGCTCCGGGAGTTTCAAAGTGAAACGCCTCAAACGCCCATTTCTTCCATCGACCTATAGTTCCTCTGGCGTCCAGCATAGGCAGCAGTGAGTCAGTCCCCATTGACTCCCATATTATCATAAACATGTTTACAGCCTGTAAACAAACACTTTGATCTATCTTTAAAACACCTGTAGTCTATAACTCACCTGTTTAGTGTATGAAGACTGAGAGTTTGCATTATCAAGGGCGTGGCCTCTATGACTTACAGGTGCATGGTTACACAGATGGGTGTAGCTGCTAGCTGTCTTATTTGTGCTGTTTTATCCTTTAGGATGAGTTTCATGATATCATCGTGACAATAACAACATGGCTGCTGTGCAGTTACTTGCTGATGCTGGCAGATGTTTAACAGGTATGACACTGTGAGAAAGTGGAAGCTACACATTCGTGTTTCATGTATGTAACCAGATTCTCGGATCAGGTGTTCAAGCATGGTCCAACCAGCCAATCACAGCAGGTTCCCACAGACTCTTTCAGTGAAATCAGCATGTGGCAGATCAGCGATAGTCGTTGATTCCTCTTTGATTAATTGGTTTAGCTTCATTGACAGATTTCTGGGAATCGCATACTGAGAGATTTGGTTGGCGCACGTACCGGCTAACCAGTCCTCTGAGGGTTTGGCTAAATATCTGAAGAGCAGCGACACCGACAGTCCACCTGAGACACAGACACACACATTCAACATGTGGACGACAACAGTAGGACAGCAGAGCGCTCCTCAGACAGGAAGTTCCTGCTGCCACCGTCTCTGATGTTCCCGTTAAACATGCACAGAACTGTCAAACCTGACTTCAGAACACAGACAGAGCATACTCCCCAACAGGTGGAAAAGCAGGCACACAAAGGCAGGGGGTAACCAGCTTTGGACCTGTCCCAGGACTCGCAAAATCACTAGCCCGACGTCCCAGGGCTAGCGATTTTTCCAGTCGGGCTACCAAAATCTAACTCAGCCCTGCCCATCGGGCTATCATAGGAAGGATATATGTCTATGCTTTTGCATTCTTTCGCCAATGTAGCTGAGTAATTATGTCATTGGCATCGATGAGCCACTGTCAATATGTGACATATTGAAATCGCGTTTAAATTTGCGCTTGCTTTTTGCTTTCACTTTCATTTTGCAATCGCGCGAACGGTGGGCTACCAAAAACTGAAGAATGCCTGCCCGAAGGGCTACCAGAGATTTTGAAATTTTGCGAGCCTTGTGTCCTCTCTGCTTCGCTGCACACACATTACAAACTGCACTTGAACACAACAGCAGCTCAGGTCTGAATCATTTCAAACGGATCTTCTGTCCAATACTCAACAAACTCAGACACAAACACAGTTTCCTGAATTTCCTTCAGAATAAAAGTCAGTTAAAAGCCTTTAATGTGAAGCTGTGGGTGAAGTAAATTAACCCTGCAGGACTTTCAGCGGGAGGATCAGACGGACCTCTTCCTCCGAAGAGCAGCTCAGCCGGAGGGTTTCACGCTGTGTTCACTTCACTCTCCCACATGACAGGAATCTCAGAAGCCAAAACACAAATCCTCCTTGAGAGGGAACACAGGAGGAGAAGGAGGAGGAAGGGAGGAGGAGTGCGTGTTTGAATGAAAACAGCTTCACACACACACACACACACACACACACACACACACACACACACAGTGGTCCGTTAGCTCTTTGGCTTCCTGCCATTCTGCAGCCAGGGAGGCGTTTACTCACCAGGCAGGAAGGGAGTGAGTTTATGGATGTGATAAGAGGCCTGGTGGGCCAGTCACAGCTCAGAGTTTACATTCAAACACCTTCAAACACACACAGGGTTGACCTTTGACCTCTGCAACCGTTGGACCAACAGGAAGAGCAGCTTTTCTAGGACCCTGACCAGAGTTTGAAACCAGAATAAAAACTCAAACAGGAGAGAAATGAGCTGAAAACATCTGAAACCTCTTCACCTGCTCCGTTTAACACTTGTGAAGAAAAACGTGTTTGTTTAAAAAATAAAAATAAAAAAAATAATCCACTCCGCTCATAGCTTTAACACTAATGGGCTTTATTCAAACCTCTGACACTAGAAAACAGAAACAGTCTCTGAGACCTCACTCCATCCAAAATGCTGCATCAGGAAAAAAGTCTGAGATTTTCAGGGACCATCTGACGGCGACTCACCAAACCAGCGGCGCACAAACACTCGTCTGAGCCGCAGATCCTCCTCCACACTCCTGAAAGAGATCTTCACCTGTTCCTCTGAGCAGAAACACCTGACCACAGCTACATCGCCTCCTCCTCCTCCAGTCAGACTGCACCACATGCTCCTCTGATACCCCATTGAACCTGAATGCTGGCCTCAACAAACGTCCTCAAAAAAAGGCTCAAAAACAAAAAGCGGATGAAAGAGAAGAGGTTGAGTTTTCCTGCAGCTCTAAAGTGCCCTGAATGCCCCACATGTGTAAACTGTGACTGCAGAGCTGAACAGAAACATGAGGAGGAAGAGGAGGAGGAGTTGTTACAGGAGGAGGAGAAAGGGCAGACAGCAGGAGGAGTTGCTGAGGGGAGGAAAAGATTTAAAAAGTGAGGAAGATGAAGGTCCTTCCTCCTTTCTATTTGGTTTCAAATGAATAAAAAATAATAAATATATATATATATATATATATATATATATATATATATATATAAAGAACCACAAAGAAACGCTAGCAGAGGGAGGGGCTACAAACTGACCTGACATGAGCCAGAAATACACTAGAGGGCGTTACCGAGCAACCACAGAGACTCGGGATCTGATCAGAAACATCTGAACAAACACAAGAGCTCACGATTTAATGATGACACACAACAACACAGACACACAACACAGACATAAACAACAGTCACAGACACACAACAACACAGACACATGGGCAGCAACAAGACATCACAAAACACAACATTACGGCAACAGATACACAGGCAGCAACACAACAACACGGCAGAACCACGGCAACCTCGCCGTCGGCTTTGATTTACTCGTCGCTCGCAGGTTGGCCCTGCCCCTCTGGAGAACTTTAATCACTGTACTCGACTGAGTGCCTTCCTCTGCGCCTCCTCGCACACTTTCTCTTGAGCTCTGTTCAATGGGACCTGAAGTGCAGTCTGAAGATTACCCAGCTGCACCTGAACTCATCACTGATGTCATCCGTTTCTGTTCATAAAAAACTTATTAGCATCATCATTTATTTTAGGTCCTCTTTTATTTCATTTTAAAGAGTCACATGTTTACTGGGGACAGAGCCTGAAACGCATCACTGAGTGTGGTTTCATTTCAAATACAAACGGAGCTCCGCCTTAACCTGCTAGGAACTGGCGTCCACATATGTGGACATCACATTTGTGGGATGTCTAGACCAAAATAATACATTTTGCTCTACAAGGACTTAATATCCAGTTACGAAGACAGTATACTGCCTCTGTTCTATCAAAATTTAAAACGAATGTCCGCCTATGTGGTTCTCATTTCTCTCAGAAACAAAAATCAGGTTAAAAAAAAAAAAAAAAATCAGCGGGGCTGATGACAGCAAGCTGGGCGGTGAGGTGAGCACCATAACACGTGCAGGCCGCATCAGGCGTCAGGGTTCACCGCCTCACAGCAGGTCTCAGCACACTCACACAAGAAGTAAAGGCACCCTCCTCAGCGACCTGCACAAGTTTTCATTTTTCAAAATAAAAGTCTGCAAGGCACAAAAAGACACCTTTTTCAGTCTGACAATGAAGTTTCCCGTCACACAGTCTCTCATCATGTCTGTCTTTTATTATTTAAAAGCATGATGACCTAACCTGTTTCAGTGTGAGCCTGACATCACCGCGCTGCAGCTGAAGGTCTCAGGTTAGTGTCTGTGGTAGAGGAGCTGGAACGTTCTGCGTGAATCTGTTTCCTCTTTCTCTGGATCACAACAGATGTGTGATCGTGTTGAAACTACAACACGGACCACAGATCACCTGACCTAAGTGATGCTCCATAAGTCACAGAATAAATTGTCTCACCATTCCTGCAGAGATGATCTGGGGGAACTCATTACCTCCATTGGTCAGAGGGGCCGATGGCGCGATATGGCAGCCTCGCTTATGTCAGTCTGCCCCAGGGCAGCTGTAGCTACAATTGTGCTTTGCCTGCACCAGTGTGTGAATGTGAGAGTGAATGAATAGTGGAATTGTAAAGCACTTTTGGTGCCCAGAAAAGCACTATGTAAATGCAATCCATTATTATTATTATTATTATTATTATTATCCCCTCCATTTCCCAGCTGACCTGAAGTAACCACAAACCCTGATTAGCAGATGCTGAATGGAAACACAGCGATTCACAGCGTTTCTATGAATCAAACGTCCCTGCAGCCACGAGACGTTTAGGGTGTGAAAATTCAAAACAAATTATGGAAATGGAAATGCTTTGAATGAACATTTACATGATCTGAGTCACGTTCGTCCTCTCCAGCACGCTGCGTAGCTATGAATAATTAGACATCACCTTCTCCTTGTCGCTCCTTCAGCTCAGCGAGGTCAGAGCTGAGATGCGTCTTACTTTCACTAACATTGAGTTCCTCCATTTTGTTTTGGTCTGTTGGTTTGTGTCCTGAAGCGTCTCGGGAGGTGGGGGGGTGGGGTGGGGGGGAGGGATAATGGCCAACTGTTCTTGAGACACAACGGAGCCGTTTAAGCACAGCGTCTCGCCATGATGCCATAGACACACGCCACTTGCAACCAGCAGGGGTGGACAAAATATCAGGAACAGGAACAGATCAGTGCTGCAAGAAGCGTGACGCTGCGAGTCATGAATGGCAGAGTTACGGTTTGTACGGTTCCTCTCACACATGTACAAGAAACATGTGTGAGAGGAAACAGTGAGTGAAGCATTCATCACATTGCATTGAAGGTCCTGATCTGTGCAGCTTATCCTCTTTTAGAGGAACCTGACAGGTTTAGGAAACAGAAACAGACAGAAACAATCTTGATCTTCCTGAAGATCCTTCAAACCTCACACAGCTTCAGCCCAAAGTACTAAAACCTTTTATTGTTTGTTGTGATGAAAGAAAAATGTGTGAGTTCAGACAGCAAGGGTGCTGCTGCTGCACAAGTCAACATCAACTAAAAACCTTAGTTTCCTGATATGTTATTTTTATTTTGATTAGGTTTTTTTAATTTGCAGACGAACACAGTACAGGAAGCTGAAGAGCTGACTGGCTAAATCTGTCTCACGTGTGGCGTTCCACAGGGTTCAGTCCAAGATCCTCTGATGTTCCTTGTTAAAATATTTCCTAATGTAACAGTCAGTACTTTGTTTTACTGGTTTATAAAAAAAAAATCTGACATCTGAGATGACTCATGATTGGCTGCTTTCACACAATAACTTAGGAAGTGGTGTCTGAGGATATGCATCACTTCCTGTCAGAGTGCTGAGTCAAACAGCAGGTAAACAAAACATCTTCCCCCTCTGCGGGGAAGAGAGTAGGATTAACGTGGAGCGTCATTGTTCCTGCACACCTCGAATGCCTCACTCTAACAGGAATAACCCCTCGTTTCCCATAAGCCCCTTTCACCTCCTGAACCCCGACCACGAGCACGCAAACACAATCTATAATCTGTCAGTGTGATCGATCAGCAGCTGCACAATGAACAAGTACAGTGACATTTACACCTACAGATTAATCATCTCCTTATTGATAAGCATGTTTCCTCAGCTGGAGGCGTGTGTGTGTGTTAATCTGGAGTAATGGGGATTAAAGTTGTGAGTTAATCCATCACAGATTACACACTGGAAACAACAACAGGAGAAGCAGAGCTGAACACTGTGGACCTGAGCCACTGTAATCTGCACAGGTGAGCTCACTTTAAAACACCAGCAAAGTATAAACTACATTCGGCACAGTGGCCATACTCTCAGGTACACCCAGGACTACTGGCCTCACGCTACCTGTTACTCAGACACACCTACTGACAAACAGCTTTATTTGACGTGTTTTTCTTAGCTGATGTCGGTGAGCCTTGTGGCCAGCCGTCACTCACTTCTCCCGTTTTTAATAATCTGGGTAAATGTTGATGTTTCACACTGTGATGAGGCTTTCAGTGATTACCGTGCTCAGGGTTTCTGTTATTGAAGAACTTCTCTGATGTTCCAATTTATTCATGTATGAGTATTTAGGTCAGTCGTCCACCGAGACAAATCTGCTGCACACACACTGAGGTCTAACAGACAGCAGCTAGCACATGTTCATACCAGCGTTTCATGAACATGAACATGCACAGCTCTCTGAGTCAGAGCTGTGGGACGGACAGCCTCATCCTTACTCCACTGTGTTTACAGAGAAGTTGATGGTCCACTCTGATCATCACCGCTGGTCTGAGGTGTTTGATTCTGTCCATGATGGACCAACACCTACACTCTGGTTATGTCTGTTCCTCTGGGCTCTGTTCAGGTGCAGCTGTGCTGCCCTGTTCTTTCACAGAGGAGAGGCTTTCTCCTGTGAAGTCCTTCCAAGCAGTCGTACCCGTTCAGTCTGATTCTCAGAGTGCTGTCATGAACTGTGACCTCAGAGTAGCAACGATGTGCTGAGGTACGTTGTAGTTTCTCCACCTCAGAGCACGTCAGTAAGATCCAGCGAGTGCGAACAGCTGGACTCCAAACTTCACCTCCTCACACACAGGAGCCAGTCTGAACCAGTCCTGTGTGGACCAGAACTGCCTCAAACCAGTTTAAACAAAGCAGCATGATGATGTCATCGCGATAACCCCACCACCTATCTTATGCAACACATCAGCTGGTTCCCATAGTGATTAAGAGGCAGGTGACTTGAGATCATGTTCAAGTCTGACACACACACACACACACACCTCCTGCTAGGATCAAAAATAATCAATAAGAACTACTCGGCAGACTGAATCTAGAGACTTCAGTTCCCATGATGCTCTGGGGCATGGCTGCCACATTCAACTGGTTTGAATCACACAATCAGGTTTAATCAGCATGTTTTCTACTTGCTGCTCCTACAGTGATTTGATTGGCAGAAAGGTAACCTTCACACAGTTGTTTCTACAGTTGATCCAAGTCAGAGACCAGATTCCTCTACACAAACACAAACAGCTGAGTCACCTCTGCAAAAAAAACCCCCATCTCTCAGCACTTCGCCCTTCACTTGCAGAAACACCTGAGCTTTGTGCTGAAACTCTAGAATCCCAGCCTACCTTAAAGGGAGCGAGAAGCAGAACCCAAAAGAGGATGTCTCCAGACCGAGTCTCCTCAGGACTGCCAGGTCTCACTGATCCACCTGCCGCCCTGAAGACAGGGGGTGGAGCCTAATCTAATTAGCCTCAGAGTAGCGTGGAGCACCAGATGCCACGTGCTGGTGACTGACCTGCCCCACCCCACCACCTGCCCTCACACACACAAATACACGTCTCATTTTGATATCTTAGTGAGGACATCTAATTGACATAATGTTTTCCTGCCTAAACCTAATCATAACCCTGACACTAAAACTGTATTCTGAGTCTCAAGAATGTCTTCAAACCCATGGGGACAACCGTTTTGGTCCTCATAAGTAACTGTTTATACAAAGACACACACCCTTACCCACACACACACAGTCTCTTTCATTTCTCTTTGTTCAGGTTTAGTTTTAGAAACTTCATCACTCTAATTTTTTATTTATTTTATTTGTTATATTATTGAAAATCAGATTATTGTAAATATTAAAAAAAAATATTAAATGTTTTAATTATTTATTATAATTATTTCAGTTATTTTTTCTTTTTATTTATGTGGGACCTTTATTTATGTTGTGTTTTTTTATTCATGTTTTTTTCACTTTTTACAATTCATTTTAATACTTTTACTTTGCAAACTATAATTTTGTACATTCAGTGTTCTTCATTCTCAGGTTTTTACGTTATTGTTTACAGTCATTAAATTAATTATTAAAAGATTTGTTTTTATTATTGATGTTTATTTTCTTTTTATCATGAGTCGGTGGATGTTTGTTGTTTGTGAACGTGGCTGATTTTAATCTTGCGTCTGCTTTTTCACTTTTTGCTCTCCTGCAAATCGGAGCACCACACCTCGAAGGACGCGGCGTTCAATTGCAGCTTCGTGTGCGTGCAAACAGGCCTGACGTCACTCTGAGGACAGACACCCTTTGTCCTCCAACAGTGCTGCCGGCTCGCTCCAGCACGCAGAAGAAAGACGCCTCACATCCACTCTCGCCAACAAAGACTCATCTGTGGTTGACCAGGACCAGAATCAGTACCGGGACCAGAACTGGGACCAGCAGATAGTCCTCAGGTCCACCTGAGGGAGTCTCACAGGGACACCCTTCTACAAGTTAAATAAAGTTTTTGCCAACTGGAGCAGCTCCAGAGAGTGCCCCTACAGAACGGGAAGTCCAGATGCGTTCAGGGAGCTCATAATTTAAGTCAGAACTAAAACCAGGGTCCAAGAGGAATAGGAAGAGCGTCTTACCTTCATCCATGGGGAGATCTGAGGAGGAGCAGAGAGTTCCTTCAGGCATCACCTGCAAGCATGCACGCGCGCACACACACACACACACACACACACACAGGAGACTGATGAAGACCTTCAGCTGTTTAACATAAGCGGCAGCAGTCAGTACGTGCATCATCCGGTGATGGAGGAGGTCATGTGATCAGACTCACCTGAGTGTGCAGAGTGATGATGAAGGCAAAACAGAAACCGAGCAGAGCGAGGACTGAAGAACCGGACCGACAGAAACCTGCATAGACATCAGGAAGTGACACAATTCAGAGTTCACCTGTGATGCATCCACTGATTCCTGTGTGATGATTTTATGTTTAAAGCTTTTGAAGCTTCCTGTTCACAAACTTATTACAGTTGTTATTTTTACTGCTCATCTGACTGTCCACAAACTCAAATATGAACATAAGCACCAACAAATTCTATTAAAAATAATTTAAACAAAATATAATATAGTAAATAATTGAATTAATGACTGTCATTTCTTAGGTTAACAAAATGACTGAAAAAACAAGATTTAGAAATTTATTTATTCAATGAATTCAAATTTTTACTCTTAAAATTCCTACAAAAATAAATGAAAATTTTAATCATTTAATCTGAAGTCTTTCAGCTAATTTCAGTTATTGGATTTGGTTGATTTCATGAATCTGGATTATTCATCAGAAATAATTCATTAATAAAATGATTTTTTTTTAAAAAAAGAAAAAGTCTCAGGCAAAGAGACAGAGCATGTGCAGACTGCGGCACTGCGCAGGTATGAACCTTGGATGGTTTCCATGGCAACACATGAACGCGCACTGGTCAACTTTCCTGACATGGTTTTCTAGGTGAGCCTGATTTGAATAAAGTTTTGCTGTTTATAACCTTTAGATTAACAAAAGCTCAAAGTGTTTATGAAACAAACACAAACAACCAAACATAAAGAAAAAAAGGCAGCAGCGAGGATCAGCTGTGATCTGAGCTCATTAAAGCTTGGGCAACGCGGCTGTTTCCTCCGCGCGGAGCTCCGTTTAAAGGCGTCTAATTTGGTGTTTTCTGATTTTCTCTGCAAACACAAACATGTCTGAACTTGATCGTGTACTTTTTCTGAAACATCTGGGCCCGTCGTTGTTTTCGGCTCCTCGTGTTTCATCACACAGCCTAATCTGGACCGATAATCTGTGAGCAGTACAGACTTGCTCCCTGGTCTGACTGCTCCGACCGACAGCTGTAAAAGTTGAAAAATCCAGGAGGAGACGCGGTGCCGTAGATTTGAGGTGCCCCCGCTCTCATCATACCCCCACCCCAGAGTGTCTGTAATAGGATTTGCGTTGATCAGCTCGTCTTTAAATGTGAAAATTTCCTAACGGACTTATGACTGAGAATCCCACCTACACGCTACGTGCCTTTGCTGTGATGAAGAGGATCTGAGCTGAGCCCGGGCTCTTCCTCTGAGGCAGAACACTTCCGCGAGCACAGCCTGGAGAGTGACCCGGAGCCCAGGCAGGACTCGGAGCTGCTCCCGAAGGAGTTTGAGAGCCAAAAAAGTTAAAGTGTGGACTCACCTCAGCCTCGTTTACAGCCGCCACAGCCCTCCAGCTGCCCCCAGCACTTTACAGGAAAAATAAACTCTGCAGCACGGCTTCCTTACGGTCTACGCCGACTCCCGCTGCGCATGCGCACGCGCTCCCTTTGAAAAGTAGAAAAACGACTGAAACTGCGCTGACGCGTAAAATACACCTGAGAAGCGGAAGGTGAAAGAAATGAAAGACAAAGACACACGTGCATTAATCAGTAAGAAGAGGACAGAGGAGAACAGAGAGCTGAAGGGTGAGGTTACTACCTGTCAGCGCAGGTGCCTCTACATTTGGATGGACCGAAGGTGATAAGCTTATTGCTGTCCCTGTTTTACTGGAGAATGTTATCATAAATAAACAGTGTTGGGTAAGTTACTTTAAATTAGTAACTTAGTTACATTACTAGTTACTTCTATCAAAAGTAACTCAGTTACTTCAAGTTACTCGTTACTTTCAGAGTAACTAGTTACTAGGGAAAGTAACTTTGGTTTTACTCAGAATTCTCTTGTTAATGTGTTGCTTCCGTAACTGGATACCCAGCCAGACTGCCAGTCTTCTAGCTTGCTTACTTGCCACAAGTGCACTGTGCCACCTACCAATAGAAAGGAAAAAATAATATGCACATTTCCACGAGAGAAATCCCATGCCTGATTCTATCCTAGCCTGCTTTTTACATCCAACACAAAAACTGCAGTCATGGTGTTTTCGATTGTACTCAGAACTCGGAAATTCTGCCTTCTGAATAGGAAGATGTAGGCAACACCAGACTGCAGATGAGCTGCATACAGGGCTGGACTGGGACAAAAAAATCGTCCCGGGCATTTTGACTAGAAACTGGCCCACCATTATAGGAAAAATCATAAAGCCTTTGAATGAAAATAAACACTGTTGTGACAGTGATGTACACTGTTCTGATGGTATATATGTATCAGTCTATCAATCGTTTGTTGTAAGACTCAGATAATTATTTTTTTTAAAAGTGAGACATTTTAAATGAGAATAAGAAAAGTATTTCCTTGTGCCCCCCTTTCCCTTTTAATGCCCTACATGGAACCCTGGCAACACTTTGCTAGACCCGCCCCTGCACAGTTACCAGCTGTCATCTCCTGGTTTCATCTTCATGTTTCCCTCTCACCACATATTCAAGCCGACATCATGACCAGCAGGTTTACAGCTGTGGCTCCAGCAAACATCAGCTGATACTTAATTAATATTAAATAAATTCTAACAACAGCTGATCAAGCTTAAAAGTGCTGCTGTTGTTTACCGCGACATCCGCTGGTTTCCTCTTTCTGGCGCAAAGTGGGCGATAAATAAACAAGAGAGAAAAGACGATCAGCTGATCATTGATCAGTTTCATGATTGAAGTAGAAACAGGAGAGGGAGGGTAAGAGGATGAGAGAAGTAGAGGCAGCTGAGCAGCATAAACACAGAATAACTCCAACTTTGTGTCTTTTTCATTGTAGCTGAAGTCCGGGACAAACTGTTCATTTTCACCTCAATACAAAACGCGTGATATTTTCTCTGAATACGAGACGATTCCGTTTTTTACAGGACGGTTGGCAACTCTAATAATTAACCTTATGAACAAAATAAAGTTCAACATCAGTAACATAGCACCCACCCAGCTGTATAGAAACTCCGTCATGCTAGCTAGTACGGAAAAAGTCAGAATAACGAAAATAAACTCCACCTAAACTTGGTTCATATCTGACCCAGATGGACTGCAGGTCATAACTTCTTACCTGAAGTTCAGTTCACCTGACACTCTCGGACCAGCAGCCGCTTCGGGTCTCTTCTCCTCTTGCCTCCCTTTTTCTTCATCCACCTGCTGGCTTCCACCACTTGCTAATGTTATTGAATCTGTGGAAGCTCCGCGATAGCCACCACACGAAGTAACGAATAACGAGCCAATCGAAATCCCAGTAACGAGTAACGCGTTCCTGGTTTTGGCATAATAACTAGTTACCGTGCTCGTTACCACAATAATAACATAGTTACTGTAACGCGTTACTTAATAACGCGTTAGTCCCAACACTGTATATAAAACACATCAGAGCTCTGCAGGTAAATACAGGAGGCAAAATAGATTTGCATAAACGCAGCGTGTCATTCAAGCAGCAGCAATGGAGGCTGAAAACGAGCCTCATCTGCATTTCTGCGTCATCGATTGAAAATACGCCACGGAAGAGATCAGCACAACCCCGTTCAGCTTTCAATTTGAAATCTGTGTGTTTCAGTAAGATTCAGTTATCCCAATCACAGCAGCACAAACAAATCATATTAATAAGAAAATAATTCATGAAGTAGAATAGCTCAAAAAATAAAAACATAAATAAATATGACAACCCCATCAAAATAGTTAAATCTTAAAAAATGAGAGAAAAAGGAAAAGAGTAAAACACACGCGCACAGACACACACTGTAAATGTGTGCACGGATCCGACACACCCAAACTGCACTGACCACTCGGGGGCAGCAGAGCTCCACAGCACCAGAGGAACCAAATCTGTGCACTTGTTCATTACTGGCTTTGAAACATGTTTGATTTTGATGTATTCGTGTCTGTGTTTTCCTGCTCGGTGGACTCGGACCCTCACAAATGTTTCCTCTGATGTTAGTAACAGTTTTAGTGCAGCAGGCTTCAGATCTGCCGATTAGTGAACTCAGACACATTCCTTCAGGTGGAGATTTGAGTCAGTGACTGCTGTACGAGTCTGCAGATGTCTGTGACTCACAAAACCGTTGGTTACAGAACAGCGAGCCTAAAACAAGTCCCGACCTGTCCAAGGGCAGGAGAACAGCTCGTGACTCCGGCTTCAGCAGTGTCGAGTGTAACGTCTGAGAGCACAGGCAGAAAAGTTTTCACTTCTGTTCTGGAGTGCAGTCTGACATGAGGCATGAGATTTGGTCTGATTAAAGTGAAATCCGCAGGCCGAGCTATGGATCTCGACCCTGACCCACATCCACGCCTGTCACCCTGTCTGTAATCAGTCCAGACTCTACTTCCTGCAGCTGCTGGTTTCCACATTCTTCCACGCCATGATGGCTCTGGGAGATGTTCATTGGCTCCTGGTTCAATGCGATGTTTCAGCGAAATTGCTGAAGGACAGTGCTGATGTGACTAATGGAAGGAGTTGTAGTGATGATGCGAGAGGCGGGGTTTGGGGCCAGCTGCAGGTATGTATGGGCCTGAGAGGAACACCACAGAGAACACAGTTCGAGTCATCGATGTAACAAAGGAGTAAAAGAAAAAGGCAGTGCTACTGGTTGTGACAGGGGCCCAGACTCAAAGCCGTCAGCGCCATGCGTATCATATATGTTCTTTTTCTAACTTCGCTTGGTGTTTCACTATGGGAATCGCCTCGGCGTGACCAACTACGGAAGCTCCAATGACACCACGTCAGTCTATGACAGACCTGTCGAGCAGTTCTCAGGGCTCCACCCCCTCATACTAACACGGCCAACCAGCTCCTCCTAACTCATTCTCGCTTTCTTCCCGTGAGAAACTACTTTGAGCTCCCTCAGCGCATCGAGGCTAACTTGATTAGCTGCTTAACAGTTCTCAGGCGTCCCGTGTAGGAGTACATTGCCGAATACAGTTTTTCCGGTTCCAGTTTGGATCGTGCTGAGTAAGTCCTTCAAAAGAAGTGTACTTAGAGTTGCACTGTGGAACAGCAACCGCGTCAGGCGAGCTGTCCCAGCGGTTCCTGGTTTTAGTTAGCTAAAGTTAGTTAGTTACCCCTGCCTGTCGGCTGCTACTGCTACGAGCGATATCCGTCATCCGCGAGCCTCCACAAGCTGGGCGGACATGATGGAAGAAGAGTCCCCGCTCATGCCCCCATAGTTCAAGGACCTCCTCGATCAAAACATGGGCGAGCCGGGTGGCGAGGACGCGGGGGCGATGCCGACTCCAACCTCCTCGACGTGGAGGACATGGATGAGGAACAGGAGGATGACTCTACCTTTCCTCCCCAGCAGTCCAGGCCACTGAGTGGGGCTGAAGTTGCACCCCCGGTGGACAGCAATTTGTACGAGGTCTGCAAACAGGCTGCTGCCAAGCTAGGCATCCCATGTCCAGCCGCCCAGGATGCCGAAGGGGCAGAACGCGACCTGTATGATGGCAAGAGGCTCCCACCAGCCTTGCCTCCATCGAAGCAGCTTTTGCCAGCCGTCCCGGCCTGCATGAAAGAAATGAGTCGCTATTGGTCAAGCCCTTTTAAAAGCAAGCTTCCGACCAAGGGCTGCTCTAAGCTTGAGATCCAGGGGATGGGTAAACTGGGGCTGACCGAACCCCCAGCAGTGGAGCCTTCAGTGGCGTATCACCTTCACCCTAACCGTAGGGCAATCTCAGCTTCTTCTAGCATTTCTTTGCCCAATAAGATAGATCGCCTCACGGCATCTATTTATCAAAGGATGTACAAATATGCTGCACAGTAAGTATGCTCGCTTAATGCAGTCACACTGCTATCAGCATATCAGGCAGAAATTCTGGAAGACATGGGCCGTCAGCTTGACTCTGAGTTCCCTGAACCCAGCCCTCTGGGATGAAATCTGCGTGGTTAATGATCTTATTCTTTGCTCCTCCAGGGAAGCAGTCCAAGGGTGTGGCCATGTTATGGGCCTTGCAGTCTCAGGTGAGAGAGCCTTGTGGCTAAACCTGTCAGGCCTAGGTGATGCTCAGAAGGCTGAGGTCATGGATGCAGCCTATGACCCAACCAAGGGTCTCTTTGGCCCAGCCCTGGAGAGAATGAGAGAAACACGCACCCGCAGAAAGCAGGAGGGAGAAGCATTCAACCTCTGCTTACCCAGAAAACCTAACTCTCAGCCCCAGCAGGTGCCAAGAGCTGGCTTTGCAGCAACAGCAGCAGCTGTGAGAGGGAGACAGAGTGTGGTCAGAATGCAGAGAGGAGCAGGAGGCTAGCAGGGTGCCCATCAGGCCAAGGTAGAGAACTGAAGACCTTGGGGCAAGCATTCCTTTGCAGCAGTTGCTGCAAAGAACAAGCCGTCACACCCCGGAGAGGGGAAAAAGAAGCGGTCAGCCTAGCACACCTGCAGCATTCTGTGTCACCCCTCTTTTCTCCCCCAAAGAGAAGGACGGTGTTAGAAGGGGTAACCAAATCACTCCAAGGTTCAGGGTCTCCGGAAGTTTCCAGTTCACCAGGATCACCCTCTCAGTCTCCTCCTCCAGTTCAGGGAGGACAGACTTGTTGACAAATGGCTCAGTGTCACCAAACACTCCTAAGCACTCTGTGTCACCAAGCACTGCCCAGAGTCACCAGACACTTCACTGTGGTTTGGGGGTAACAAAAGAAAACGTGCATTTCTGCAGCCAGGCAGTTTGCCAAGGGCAGAAGGTCCCCCCAGTTTCAAAATAAAAACAAAAGAAAATCACTGCAATTTGTCTTTGTTCCCAGCGGGGGGAGCTCACGCTCTTCCCGAGGGGGAGAGCCCCAACTCCTTCCGGGAGACAGGGGTGACGTCACACTACCGCGTCTTCAGAGGCCCGCTCGCAGCGCGGCTGGAGTGGTGGCGCGCATGCGCAGTTCATCCCTGGGTCTTGTCAACCATTTCCCATGGTCACAGACTACAGTTTGCGGCAAAACCACCGAGATTCGGCGGAGTGTTATCTTCTGTGGCCAGTGGCGATTCAGCGAATATGCTGGAGGAGGAAATATCCTCCCTGTTACATAAACAGGCGATCAGAGCGGTTCTGAGCGAAGAAGCTCAGCAGGGTTTTTACTCCCGCTATTTCCTCATCCCGAAAAAGGACGGAACATCGCTCCGTCCTATTCTGGATCTGCGTGTGTTAAACAAGCATTTGAGAAAGTACACGTTCAGAATGCTCACACACAAGATGCTTTGTCGCTCAATTCACACAGGCGATTGGTTTGTTACAATCGACCTATCAGACGCATATTTTCACATCGCCATTTATCCTCCACACAGGAAATATCTCAGGTTCGCTTATCAGAGCATAGCGTACGAGTTTCAAACTATCCCATTCGGGCTATCCTTAGCTCCAAGGGTGTTCAGCAAATGTGTGGAGGCAGCGCTGTCTCCGTTAAGGAACAGCGGCATCAGAATATTCTCTTACATAGACGATTATCTAATATGCTCACGATCGCGCGAGCAGGCGATCAAAGACTCCGAGGTGGTAGTGAATCACCTCACGGAGCTTGGGTTCAAAATCAACCTGGAAAAGAGCCACGTGGAACCCGTACAGTTTACAGAGTATCTGCGGCTCAGAATAGACTCCATCTCTTATTGTGTCGCACTTTCAGAGCGGAGGATCGCATCCTTCACTCACTGTCTTTCCTGTTTTCAGCCGTGCTGAAAGTTGTGCGGTTCCGACTCTGTCTCCGCCTCCTCGGCCTCATGGCCTTGGTGATATCGGTGGTACATTTGGGGCTGCTTATGATGAGAGATTTTCAGCAGTGGGTCGCTTCTGAGCCTGGTTCTGCCGGAGGTTTCTTCCTGTTAAAAGGGAGTTTTTCCTTCCCACTGTCGCCAAAGTGCTTGCTCATAGGGGGTCATATGATTGTTGGGCTTTTCTCTGTATCTATGAAGCGCCTTGAGGCGACATTTGTTGTGATTTGGCGCTATATAAATAAAATTGAATTGAATTGAATTGAATTCTCTGCAGCTGTGCCCTCGCCGACATCTCAGTCGTGGTGTAAAAATAACGCAGCCGTGTATCGCGGCTCTCCGGCCTTGGAGGAGCCCGACAGCTCTCGCTGTGGAGGTACCTCTCGGGGCAGTATCATCCAGGGTGACGCTGACCACAGATGCATCCCTGTCAGGTTGGGGTGCAACTATGATGGGCAGAGCAGTGAATGGCGTTTGGTCACAGAGACTCGCTCTGAATCACATAAATGTGCTGGAGCTCCGCGCAGTGCTCCTAGCCTTACGGCATTTTCTGCCGTATCTCCGGGGTCAACATATTTTAGTGAAAACAGGCAACTCCACTGTAGTTGCTTATATCAACCGCCAGGGCGGCACCCGTTCCCGGCAGCTATACAGGTTAGCCAGGGAAATAATTATGTGGAGCAGTAAAAACTCTGCTGTATGCTTTCCCTCCCCTCAGCCTGATCTCCCCAACACTGATCAGAGTGAGGGATCAGGGGCTGTCACTGATTTTAATAGCTCCACGGTGGCCATCCAAACACTGGATAGCAGAAACCATCCAGCTTCTGGTGGACAAGCCATGGCCACTCCCCATCCGCAAGGACCTTCTGTCTCAGGCACGGGGGGAGATATACCATCCCCATCCAGACCAGGTTGCTCTCTGGGCCTGGCCCGTGAAAGGTGGAATTTGAAGGCAGCAAGCATGCCTCCGAAGGTTATTGAAACCATTCAGAATGCCAGAGCCTCCTCCAGTCTTGCCTTTTACAGCAGTAAATGGCGTGTTTTTGAAGAGTGGTGCCATGAAAAGCAGATTATCGCTTTTCAGTGTTCAGTGGTGGAGCTGTTGTGTTTTCTTCAAGACTTGCTGAACAAAAGGAGAGCTTTTTCCACCATAAAGGTCTATTTAGCAGCTATTTCAGCCTGCCACGTGGGGTTTGGTGATAAACCTGCCGGGCAGCACCCCCTTTTATGTCGCTTCATGAGAGGGGCACGTCGAACGCTCCCAGTTTCTAGACCACTGGTCCCTTTATGGGATCTGTCAGTCGTTTTAGACGCCCTCTCCCACCACCCCTTTGAGCCTATTGGGGCAGTGGGGTTGAAGTTTCTCTCTCTTAAAACCACTCTGCTGTTGGCTCTAACCATAGCCAAGCGAGTTAGTGAATTACAGGATCTGTCTTTTCACCCCTCTTGTCTACAGCTGGCCCCGGGACTCAGTAAAGCACTCCTTAGACCTAACCCAGCTTTTGTCCCTAAAGTGTTGGAAACATCATACAGGTGCTCTACAGTAGAGCTCCTAGCTTTTCACCCCCCTCCATTCTCTTCAGAGAGGGAGCAGAGGCTGAACACTTTGTGCCCTGTCCGGGCCTTGGGGACTTATATTGACAGAACAGCTGGATTCAGGAAGTCGGATCAGCTGTTTGTTTCCTGGGCCTCCCCTCACAGGAGAAGGCCCGTATCACGCCAGAGGCTAGCTCATTGGATTGTAGAGGCCTTAGCTGTAAGGGCTTGCAGGCCCCCCCGGGACTCCGAGCTCACTCCACTAGGGGTGTGGCCACATCCTGGGCTTTGTTCAGAGGTGTATCAGTCCAGGATATTTGTGCGGCAGCAAGCTGGGCTACGCCACACACGGTTGTCCGGTTTTATCGGCTGGATGTTGCACAGTCATCCCTGGCTCAGACAGTGCTGGATTCTGGTGCCTCAGGTTCGACCTGAGATCCTGGAGTAGCACTGAAGATTAGCTTCGGGAGCTGGCGCAATCCAGGAGTGGGCCATATCTCCCATAGTGAAACACCGAGCGAAGTTAGAAAAAGAATGTTGGGTTACTTAACGTAATCCCTGCTTCTTTGATAACAGAGTGAGGTGTTTCACCAACACTTCTCTCCTTGCTTAGGAAAGAAATCTGCTTGGAATGAGTTAGGAGGAGCTGGTTGGCCATGTTAGTATGAGGGGGTGGAGCCCTGAGCACAGCTTGACAGGTCTGTCATAGACAGACGTGGTGTCATTGGAGCTTCCGTAGTTGGTCACGGCGATGCGATTCCCATAGTGAAACACCTCCCTCTGTTATCAAAGAACCAGGGATTACGTTAAGTAACCCAATGTTTTAATACATTTTTGAGACTTCGACATCATTGGTGTGGGGTTTGTAAATAAATGGCACAACATGTTTTAGGTGATAAATTGCAGGAAATATGATAGAAATTAAAGTTTATATAAGCAAATTTGTTCTATCAAAGTCACATTAAGAAGATGTATTGATCATTCTGAGAAATAACAGTGGTAATGTGCAGATCACAGCTGTTGTTTCAGGACAAAATGCCGCTGTACCTTTTGAGTTAGTGAGGTCGTACTTTCGGTTTTAGTAACAAGGAAACGATTTGTCTTTGGACTCATAAACACAGGGTTGATATCAGGGTGAGGATGATGAAGAGATGGTGCAGAAAGCTTTATTTTTCTTCTGATCAGACAAAAATGTATTAGTGGATTTGTGCAAAATGAAATGTCTGGTAATGGACAGATGCAAGGTTATCGATGGTTACAGCCTCATGCATTAACGAAGACGGATGACGTATCACTGTAGGGCTGATCACTTTGTTTCACTGACTCATCTACATGAGGCATTCTTAGAGGGGACAGCAGCCTTTTATCTCTACACATTTTCTCAAAATAGATTTTAGAATTTAATATTTAAATTTGAACCTTATTCTCAAAATTATCAACAATATTATTTTTTTCTCAATGTGACCCTAAGAGTCAGCTGTAATAAATGTTCAATCTTCATACAATTCGAATGTTCTGGCTTCACGGGTCAGACTAGAAAGGGTCTGAGGAGGTATCAGCAGGGAGGCAAAAACTGTTACATTTTGATAAGGTGGACTGTTCAGTGTGACAAAGTTCCAGGAGAACAGGTTTGACTCCCTGGAGGCAAACACAGAGGGCAGTGGGGTTTGGTAGACAGGTAGAGAACTGGGTCCCAGAACTGGGTTAGTGTCCCGAAAAAGAGGTTTTGGTAAAATCGCCCAAGGGCCCAAGCGTCCGGTGAGTGTCCGGTTTTGAAATCGCCCTGGGTTTGTGTCCCGAGCGTCCCTTCATTGGGTTTTGTCGCGCAACTGTGTTAGTGTCCCACAACTGGGTTAGGGTCCCAAAAGATTGGGTTAGTGTCCCGAGCGGTCCGGTGCGAGTCCGGAGTAGGCCTATTTTGTGTTGTTGTTGTGTGAGTGGGTGCACAGCAGGCATGGTCTGTGACACGGTTGTTGTTATTATGGGTTCCCGAGCATGTCAGACTGCCTCACAGTGAGACGACACATGCATGCAAGAATTCACTCCTGGCAGCGCGAGATATTCATATTCTCATACAAAACTGTGATTTTGAGGGTAAATTGGTTGCTGTAAAATGTTTAGGTTCAAATCTTAGAAATTTTCAGAAAACATAGCAGCCTTGAAGAGTGTGTGGAGAAGGCCAGCCCACATCAGCAGCAGTTAAGATATGCTCTGGTGAATGGCTTTCCCCCACCCCTTGCTGGGTGGCTGTAGCTCAGGTGGTAGAGCAGGTCATCTACTGATCGGAAGGTTGGTGGTTCGATTCCTGGCTTCCCCTAGTCTGCATGCCAAATATCCTTGGGCAAGATACTAACCCCAAATTGCTCTCCGATGCATCCATCGGAGTATGAATGTGTGTGAATGTTATCTAGAAAGCACCTAGAGAAATGTGCTTGTGTGAATGGGTGTGAATGGGTGAATGAAAGTTGTGTAAAGCGCTTTGAGTGCTCAGAAGAGTAGAAAAGCGCTATACAGTGGGGCAAAAAAGTATTTAGTCAGCCACCGATTGTGCAAGTTCCCCCACTTAAAATGATGACAGAGGTCAGTAATTTGCACCAGAGGTACACTTCAACTGTGAGAGACAGAATGTGAAAAAAAAAAAATCCATGAATTCACATGGTAGGATTTGTAAAGAATTTATTCGTAAATCAGGGTGGAAAATAAGTATTTGGTCAATAACAAAAATACAACTCAATACTTTGTAACATAACCTTTGTTGGCAATAACAGAGGTCAAACGTTTACTATAGGTCTTTACCAGGTTTGCACACACAGTAGCTGGTATTTTGGCCCATTCCTCCATGCAGATCTTCTCAAGAGCAGTGATGTTTTGGGGCTGTCGCCGAGCAACACGGACTTTCAACTCCTGCCACAGATTTTCTATGGGGTTGAGGTCTGGAGACTGGCTAGGCCACTCCAGGACTTTCAAATGCTTCTTACGGAGCCACTCCTTTGTTGCCCGGGCGGTGTGTTTTGGATCATTGTCATGTTGGAAGACCCAGCCTCGTTTCATCTTCAAAGTTCTCACTGATGGAAGGAGGTTTTGGCTCAAAATCTCACGATACTTGGCCCCATTCATTCTGTCCTTAACATGGATCAGTCGTCCTGTCCCCTTGGCAGAAAAACAGCCCCATAGCATGATGTTTCCACCCCCATGCTTCACAGTAGGTATGGTGTTCTTGGGATGCAACTCAGTATTCTTCTTCCTCCAAACACGACGAGTTGAGTTTATACCAAAAAGTTCTACTTTGGTTTCATCTGACCACATGACATTCTCCCAATCCTCTGCTGTATCATCCATGTGCTCTCTGGCAAACTTCAGACGGGCCTGGACATGCACTGGCTTCAGCAGCGGAACACGTCTGGCACTGCGGGATTTGATTCCCTGCCGTTGTAGTGTGTTACTGATGGTGACCTTTGTTACGTTGGTCCCAGCTCTCTGCAGGTCATTCACCAGGTCCCCCCGTGTGGTTCTGGGATCTTTGCTCACCGTTCTCATGATCATTTTGACCCCACGGGATGAGATCTTGCGTGGAGCCCCAGATCGAGGGAGATTATCAGTGGTCTTGTATGTCTTCCATTTTCTGATGATTGCTCCCACAGTTGATTTTTTCACACCAAGCTGCTTGCCTATTGTAGATTCACTCTTCCCAGTCTGGTGCAGGTCTACAATTCTTTTCCTGGTGTCCTTCGAAAGCTCTTTGGTCTTGGCCATGGCGGAGTTTGGAGTCTGACTGGTTGAGGCTGTGGACAGGTGTCTTTTATACAGATGATGAGGTCAAACAGTTGCCATTCATACAGGTAACGAGTGGGGGACAGAAAAGCTTCTTACAGAAGACGTTACAGGTCTGTGAGAGCCAGGGATTTTCCTTGTTTGAGGTGACCAAATACTTATTTTCCACCCTGATTTACGAATAAATTCTTTACAAATCCTACCATGTGAATTCATGGATTTTTTTTCACATTCTGTCTCTCACAGTTGAAGTGTACCTCTGGTGCAAATTACTGACCTCTGTCATCATTTTAAGTGGGGGAACTTGCACAATCGGTGGCTGACTAAATACTTTTTTGCCCCACTGTATAAGAACCAGTCCATTTACCATTACCATTTACAAAATGTTTAGATTATTCTTTGGCTTGCCCTGATCAACAACAGCCTGTGTTCCAGACCATAGATTTAATTGAGGTGGATAATTGTTAAAAGTACTCTGCATTAAGCTTAGGGTTGCTCAAATTCAGTACAATGACATATGAGATGAAGTAAAATAGGTAAATATTTAAACTAATGATGAGGCACTTGACCTGTTTGAAAGACTGTCACCCTAATATGAGCCATTGTTGAGATATAGAGCACACCTATGAAAACAACTAATATGCTGAACCCTGTATGAAACAGCTAAGACTACATGATGGAGAAACTGAATTGAATATGAAAGTGCGTGCTTTGCCACTGTGTGGGGCAAAGCACGCAACCACTGTGTGAGGTTGCATTGCGGTCTCTTCTGAGCTGATGAGCAAGCTACACATTATCAAATCGAGAGCTGGCTGAGAACTCATCAAAGAGAGGGAAACAGAACTGTGATAACTATGATAACTGGAGTATGCAGTATTTCCGTGAGTTCAGCTTCTTCTTTCAGATGCGCAGCAGTTTTTCTGCATCTTGACTCATGTGTGTAGAGCAGGGGTGTCAAACATACGGCCGGAACCGGCCCGCCAGGGGGTTTAATCTGCCCGGGGATAAATTTGCATTATTAAAAAAAAAAGAATAAACTTAATTTTCTTTAAAATCTGCAGTTCCTATGTTGTTCGCCAGGGGGCGTTGTGGTTTAGTCAGTTCAATCGCTTTACCCGCTTTTTCTCTTGGAACGGGCACCCTCATCAGTGAAATGTCTTTGTCAAAAAAGAGAAAAGTGGACACAGAGTGTCGGATTTTTCAAGAAAAATGGACTTCTTCCTATATGTTCACGGAGGTGAATGGGAAACCCGTGTGCCTAGTGTGCATGCGGCAAGTTTCGGTGCTTAAGGAGTACAATATTCGGCGCCACTATGAAACTCAACATGGTGAAAAATACAACAGCTTGCACGGAGAACTGAGAAAACAGAAGGTAAATGAAATGTTGGTTGGTCTGAGGAAACAGCAATCTGTTTTCACCCAGAGCAGAGAGGTCAGTGATGCTGCGGTGAAAGCCAGCTACGTAATTGCTAGCCAAGTAGCATTAGCATCAAAGCCGTACTCTGAGGGGGAGTTCGTCAAAAACTGCATGCTGAAGGCTGCTGAAATTGTGTGTCCTGAGAAGAGACAAGCTTTTGCCAATATTAGCTTGACGAGAAATACCGTGGCAGACAGGATTTCGGAACAATCGGCAGATTTGGACCGCCAACTGAAACGCAAAGTGGAGTCATTTCTGGCATTTTCTGTTGCAATTGATGAGAGTACTGATATTACAGACGTCGCTCAACTGGCCATATTCATACGTGGAGTTGATGATACTTTGACTGTCACAGAGGAGTTTCTTGAGTTGGTGCCTATGATCGACACCACAACAGCTGAGGACATTTTCCGCTCCGTAGTTGGAGCACTGGACAGGGTCGGGGCGGACTGGTCCCGCGCAGTAAGCCTGGCCACTGATGGCGCCCCATCAATGATCGGGAAAAAAGCAGGTGTTGTGACCAAGTTCAGAGAGAAAGTACAAGCCGCAAATAGAGGGGGTGATTTTTGGACATTTCATTGCATTTTGCATCAGGAGGCATTATGCTTCAAGTCCTTAAAAATGGATCACGTCATGGAGGTGGTTGTCCGAACTGTTAATTTTATCCGAGCCAGAGGTCTCAATCATCGTCAGTTTGACAGCCTTCTCAGTGACTGTAACATTACCCATGGTCTGCCATACCACACTGAGGTAAGATGGTTAAGCAGAGGTGCTGTGCTGAAGCGCTTCTTTGATCTACGTGGGGAAATCGGACAATTTATGGAGAAAAAAGGAAAACCTGTTAAGGAATTACAGTGCACACTTTGGCTGCAGGACCTTGCATTTATGGTTGATATTACAGAGCACTTGAATAATCTGAACAGAATGTTGCAGGGACGCAAAAAAAAAAAAAATTGTAACACAGTATTATGACAGCATACATGCATTCAAGTTAAAGCTCACGTTATGGGAGACGCAGATAGCAAGCGGAGAGCCTGCTCATTTTCCCTGTCTCCGAGATGTGTGCGCAGCAAGTGTTAATCCTGACGTGAAACAGTACAAAGACGAGGTTTCAGGGTTGCTGAGGGAATTTGAGAAACGATTTCAGGTCTTTAGCGAACTCGAGACAGAATTCGCAGTTTTTCGCTCACCATTCACAGTCAGAGCTTCTGATGTGCCTGTTGACATGCAACTTGAAATCACTGATTTGCAGTGTGATGTAGAATTGAAGGACAAATTTGCCTCTGTGGGCTTGGACACATTTTACAAGTATCTCCTACCACACTATCCTAAATTGACAGCACTGGCTGCAAAAATGTTGTCCATGTTTGGGACTACCTACCTTTGTGAGCAAGTTTTCTCACTCATGACCATTAATAAAACAAAGCTACGCTCAAAGCTCACACATAAGGACTTAAATGAGATTCTGAAACTGGCTGCTACTCAGGATATGATGCCTGATATTGATGCACTTGTGCAGGCTAAAAGATGCCAAGTTTCAGGGGCAAATACTGAGCAAGACTAAATTCTACCTGCTTTGAACGTTGCACTATAAAATAAATGTGAATATTTGCTCTAGTAATTGCTGTGAAAGTCAGTGGTAGTCAGAAACAGATTTACAAGAGAAGAATGAGTATTGTTAAGTAAAATATTATGTCTTATGCATGCCACATATGTTATCTATGTGAGCCACATATGTTATCTATGTGAGTTTTTTTTGTTTACATTTTATGCATTAACAAGGAAGGGGCCAAATTTACTTCATCAAATGTCTGTTTAAAACAGCTACCACTTAAGATTTCAAGTGTGTGGCCTTAATTTATGTGTTCAGAATTGCTTCCTAGATGTGGAAAATGGATTTTAAATTCATTCATTTCTAAATTTAGATGTGTTTGATGTATTTTAACATGCAGGGCATTGTTTTTGTGTTCCACAAAACTGTTTGTTGACTAAATGTTTTAAAACATTGTGTAATCACTGTGATCAGATTTTTATGTATAATGCACTTAAATAAATGTTAAACTGAGTAAAAGTGTAAAAGGACAATTAATTTAATGTAAAGATTTTTACAATTTATTTCTTCTTTGCACTAATACAAAGAAAAAAAGTGGACTTACTGTTAGTTCTATGTAATTTTGGAATGAGTTTACTGGTCTGGCCCCCTTGAGATCAGATTAAGCTGTATGCGGCCCCCAGACCAAAATGAGTTTGAGTGTTCATAGCATCAGCATCATGTTTTTGTTATTTGTTTTGTTGGGTTGAAACATAATTAAATAAACTGATCATACTTATGGATCACCATGGCACATATCATCAGCCATATGATTTCTTTCCGCAGATGAAAAAAGTGAGTGTGAATGTGTTTGACGTCACAGTGTTTTTGTGCGCTGTGTAAAAGTAATTGCCTCCAATTGTGAGAGCGGTGATTCTGCAGGTCACCAGCTATTGTAAAGAAAAAAAAAAAAAAAAAAGAGTACAATAGAGACAAAATTTACATTGTAGATGAAAAATAACCAAAGGAAAAAGGTTTTGTGTTGATCAGCCAAGAACAACTACAATCTCATTTTCTGATTTTAAGAAAGGAGAGTTCACAAAAACAGAGAGAGAGAGAGAGAGAGAGGTGTTGATTAAGGAGTGATAATAATAATGAAAATGTCTTAGTTTGTCACTTTCAGATGAAAAGCAGACCTGAGTAAATTTTCCACATGCAGCGGTCGGAAGAAAGTTATAGTTTAACATCATTGGAAACGTTCAGGCCAAGTTTTTGGCTGACTTATTTACAGCTCCATGTGTCCCTCAACCTCACAAGCGAGCTCTCACTCCTCCCTGAAGACAAGGAATGCAGTTCCAAAGAGAAATAACATGGCAGATAAAGAGACAGCAACAAAGTCCTGAGCAAAGAGTCCCAGCAAGCAGCAGCAGTGTGGACAAACAGCATCGGAGAAGAAAAGCAAACCCATCATCCTGCCTGATTGGATGAATGGCACTGTGTTTCCAACAAGCTGCAACTTCACTGTGCTTGTGAAAAGAACAGTTGAGGAGAACTGAGGAGACTGTTGGAGGTTGACATTTGCCACCTTTGGAGTAAATTGGCAAGAAGAGACAGTGGAACACTGGACAAAGCTGAAAGAGAACTGCCGGCTATTGGACTGTTGAAGTGGGAGAGGACAACAGAGTGAGAGTAGGTAGAACAGAGAGGAGTGCTGGTGTTTAATGTGGGAAATCAAAATTTGGGTTAGCAAACCTGAGGAAAAGAAAACTGACTGCTTAAGTGGGAAAATTGTGAAAGAGTCTGAAACACTGCAAAAGGAAACATACAAAATCACACACACAAGCAGAACATGCATTAACCCTACTAGTGATGGGTCGTTTGCGAACTCTTTGACGTGAACGACGCGAGCCGGCTCCTTATTGGGAGCCGTGAGGTTTTTTTTTTTTCCTCTTTCTCTCACCCTCTCTCTCGCCCTTTTTCCCGCTAAACTCCGCATGCGCGGCCTGTACTTTGCGCTGGGAAGAGGGGAGAGGGGCGTTAGTTACACTCGCAGTAGCACAGGAACAGAGCCAGAGAGAAAGAGAGCGAGGGACAACAACGTCACATTAGAAAGGTATAGTAATCATCCACTATTTTCAGTTGCAGATGATAAAGGATTCAGAAATCATGCAGGCCCATATGACAGAGAATGTGCATCTTCTTTTTGTTTTAATATTTTAATTTATATTTAATTGTGTTGTGGTTTGCAGTGTTTTGTGTTGTTTCACGTTAAATTTGTTTAAAAGAAAAAAGCTGAAAATTTAAATAGTTAAAAGTTGAAATGTAAATAGTTGTTTTTTGTATTATATGATTTATTTATTACATTTTATGTGGAGTGAATAAATAAAGTATATTTATGGTGGCCCTTAGAGACAAAGCCTGTACAAACTCAGAAGCACGTACAAACTCAGAATCACATACAAAAGACAACAGAAGTGCTCCAGGATGCTAGGGCCAGTGTTGAGCTTTTGTTACCTAGTAGCTACACAAGCCAGGAAGTATCAACAACCGGATTTGGTGTGTGGTAGTAACAGGTAAATGAACTTTTTTTTTAAATTATTTGAATAAATATGAGTGCTTGTCTATAAATACACAAACCATACACACATGCTTTCAATTGTGTAATTTAAGTGATCTGGGTAGCTCTGTTTTAGAAGTTCAGTAAACGCTAGAAATGTGTTTTGGAGTTTATATATGCTTTAGAGTTTGTACGTGCTTTGTCTCTAGGGGCCATATATAAATGAAACCACTTTTTTAAATTAGTAATTCCTTTTCTGCATAATTTTATATTATTGTTAATGATTAAATAATTAAAGCAACAAAAAAACCTGAAGAGCCGGTTCGGAGCCGAAAGAGCTGGATCTCTAAAAAGAGCCGGAAATCCCATCACTAAACCCTACTAACACAAACACAAGAGAGCTCATGAAGAGTGGGCAGCATCTTGAGCATGTGAGTCTGTTTATCATCTTGTCCAAGTCACCTCGTGTGATGCAAAGATCAGTGGACTCATAGCACATCAGTTAGAAAATGATCAAATAATATCAGAGAAGTGTGTAGGAAAGGCAGCTTTAAGAACATGCTCTGCTGGATATGCAGCTCCACAGACATTGATTAAACCTGCCTAATAACACAAACACATGCAATGAAAATCAGCTTGTTATTTCTCATCAGTGTTAAAATAGTGTCAATTTAACAGACACTTGTTATCAAATGCTGAATTTATCCAATGCTGACAATTAACTCTCTAGGTTGCAGGACAACAGTTTTAACTTTTGTGGGAAAAAAGATTCTGGTTTGACCAACCAGTGATCAGACAATAAATTTAGTTGTTACTATAGTAAATTGTGAGATGCTTTCTGCCTGACTGATGCAGCACAAGTAATTTACTGTATGAGGGAAATTCTATTTTGTGATAATATTTTGAACATGCATTTCTGTTGTCCTGTCAACTTGGTGGGTTAATAGCTGAGATGCAAATTAGTTGATCGTTCTTAGATTAATGAAAGGTGACTGAATTCTAGCACAAGTGAAGAGGATGTGTTGGAGTTTGTTAGAGTGGAGACTCTAAAACACCGAGTTTCCTGTTTTGATATGTGGGTGAATCCTGCACCCAGATACACAACTCTGAATACATAAGAACAAACTTCTTTTGTGAAGTGCATGACAACATGTCACATGTTTTATGATAAAGGGAAAAAAGGAAAACTAAATAAATCTGTGGCCTAAATGAGTGAGAAGCTGGGGATTAAACTCATAGTTAATAAGACATTAGGGTTATGTTGTGTGTTGTGTGGCTGATGGATGGTTTGGAGTGAATCTAGCTGATGATTTTTCTTTTGTTGTGAAGTTGAGCCTGCCAATTAGTATGATGGTATGATAAATCATGCTAATGGTATGATTTACCCTCCTGAGTTGAGGAGCATGTGTCATGACTTAACAAGGCCTTTTTATTTTGATACTTTCACAGTGCACTGAAAGTGTTGTTTGATACTCTGTCGTTTGAGCAGATCTGCACGATTAGAACAAAAGCGCTATAAGACACGTCGTCGAGAAAATTGTTACAAGTGAGCTTCTCCACATTAAAATGGGCTCAGGAGAAAGTCACTTATCTGGGACAATTAGAAAGTAAGTTCCTGTTCAAAAAGGATTCAGCGAGGTAATCCGGTCTAAAGTTCTTCTTTTTCTTTTTGAAATGACGTCATTTTGCTGAGAGTGGAAACGTAATGCGACGATCGATTCCACTATCAGCAAAGAAATAAAGAATGAATGAAAGAATGAATGAATGAATGAATGGAAATAAAAACAAACTGACTGACTGGTAAAAGCTGACGAAAGCTGACAAGATTTTACTGATGTAACACGACTGTGCGAAGTTAACCCCCACCTGACAAAGGTGCGGGTGAATCTATGTGTGTTTCTTTTTACAGAAGCAGAAAGATGACAGCAACATCCTAGGTTGCGTGAGCTTTGGCTATACCGATTTAGCTTTTAAATGCCACTTTCTGTGTCTGTGCATCCACCAAGGGTGACCAAGGTCACTACCTTGTGTTGCTCACAGAGGTAACTGTGACAAAGTGTGCATACATCTGCGCAGCGCTAACATTTGCATTTTCTTCTCTACAGCATTACAGTTCTTCATGTGATTTGATCATGTGATTTATAACAGGGCAATTGGTTGATGTTTGTTTCTCTACTACAAGTTGGTGATGCTGTTACACTGTGTTGTTGGGAAAATGTTGAAGGTTACTTTGACGATGTGAATAACGTGAAACCAGTGTCACTTCTTTTCACAGCTATGGATGGCTAACTTTATGGTCTTTTTATAGCACCTCTGGAACCTGTCGACCTGCGCCTGGTCACCAGGATGATCTATGTGTGTTGCTAATGTTTGTTTTTCTAAGAGTGCATGTAGAGGATTCAGCAGAGACGGACAAGTAACATGAGAAAGCAAATAAGAGATGCAGTGTTTGTGGAATAGTTTAATATGGGGCTCATTAGCTGGCCACTATTGAGCTGAGTAATATATGAGTGGAGTGACTTTGCTTAAGGGAAGTCACCGATTACATTAATGTTGACTGAGTACATGGGATGATCCATGTCTGAGGCAAATTATGGTAATAATTGTAGTTTACCGATTTGAGAAAACCTGCACATGATACTTGTCTTGCTGATGCTGAATGCTTTATTACTCTTATGATACAATTGTTTATAAGTGTGAAGTTTGATTTCACTTTCAGATCTTGTTTTCCAGGCCATGATGGTGTGTATGGAGGCTCCTGGCAGAGCCAAGTTTTAAGCAAACTTAATATGCAAAACCGACTGACATCTTTTATTGCAGGGCTGTAGGTCTGGGGTGGTGCTGCTCCAGAGGAGGAGCAGCACTATGTGTGTTGATCATGTCCCAGGCCCTGATGTTGCCTGGGACATGATCTAGCTAACCTTTTTCTTTAAGACAGGAATCTAGGGTTGATGAGTTGACTCATGGGAGTGTCCATGCGTCAAGAGGAGGGGTCCAGGATTAACATGAAACAATGTTTTTTATGATTGTTGCAGTGATTTGTGTGATTAACCGTTCATTCACGGGTATTAAACCTATGCAAGTGGTGCATCCATGTTCAGATGAGGCTTTGATGGCCTATAAGTGAAGTTCACTGAACTAAAGAATGTGGTTTGATGATTGTTGACATGCTCTCCAAATAGAAGTTTTTCCTCCCAGCAAGGAAATACAGGTGCAGCAGTCAGAATATTGCTGAAAGGAATCTCCTGAGAAATCTTCAGAGGCCCAGTGAGAAGCGAGAACCATTCCAGGCATAGCTGAAAGCCCAAGCAGTGGTTGAGGTCAAAGGTCGAGCTGGTTGGGTCCCATCATGAGATCAGACTTTGGAGCCACAGCAAGGACCATGAAGCTGCAATTGAATGAGAGCTGTGCCAAGGGGGCTTTCCAGAGGCCAACAGAGGAGATTGTGGACAACAGACGGGCACCTGAAGGATGAGAGGAGCATGCCACGCTCCATCGACAGCGCAGAGGGAGTCCAAGGATGACATCATGATTCTGTGAAAAGCACAGGAACCAGAAGCTATGGAGAGGGGTTGCAGAGATGAATGGACAGTAGAGGAGTTATAAGTATCCCCCTCGCAGGACGAAGGCCTGAAGTGAGGTGATGGGGATTGGTAGAGGCCATAAAACAGGAGTGCTGACAAGGCCTGCAGCTTTGGAGATAGCTGAGACCCATGTTGACAAACAACAAAATTAACTGGTATGTTTGAATGTCTATTCTACATACATTTGGACTCTGGTCCTATGGACAATGATGGAAACAACTGGAAGAGACATTTATGATGCCCTGCAGAACTTAAACCGCAGCGCTACCAGCTGATCCCTCATGTAAACAAGGGAGCCATTCGCCGGGTCTCCAAATACAGGTGAAAAAAGTGGGGGGCAAAGGGGAGAAAAATTACCAGAACTAGCACGAAACTGTAGTGTATGATCTCAGAATCTGTTTGGTAAGACGTAAGTTAAAGGTTAAGAGACGTAAAGAGGAAAATAAGAAAGAAGCTCAGAAATGAGCGGAACTGCCGTAACACATAACACAGTTAAGGAATCCACTTGTTTCAGAAAAAGCATTCTGTTTTTTACCTTGTTTGCTCATGCTTTAAACATATCAAAATGCAGAGTGGGTTACATACATTGGTACCGAATAGGTAATCACTTAGCAGCAAGGTGAATCTGTGATGAATTAGTGTGGTCTGCACTTCCTCTTCTTTGACTGGGTGAAAGGAGTTGAAAGTAATTGGATGAGGGAACCATGGGGATTGCCCTGCATAATTTCAAGAAAACTGCGTTTTAAACGCCATCATAGGTGACACAGAACGCCATAAAAAACGCAGTTTTTATCCATCGTTGCCGTTTTCTGCCGAGTGACATAAAAAGCAGCGTTCAAAGACAGATAAAAACAGCATTTTTTTCCGCCACTCAGATGGGGCGTTCAAGGCACCGGTTTGTGGTGTAAAAAACCATAGACTGGTGGTTTTTTTAATGGTGTTTTGAATAATTAAACAGTGTTTTTCATGCCATTCTTACAAAACGGGTTAGAAAAGTGGTGAATTTTGGCCCTGATGGCTTGCCAGAGTAATTTGATTCTTCTGGGAGTTCATATTGAATGAACTGAAATCAGTAGTGTGATCTCCAGTCTTGATATAAGGAATGAGAGAATTGACAGCTGTTAATTTTAATCAGCCTGTCTCAGTTGTTTTAACTCTTCGAATCACAAAGTAATGTGGTAACATTTGGACTGACGAGTTTACTGTCAGCATTTTAATTGCTAGTTTAAAGGCTGTAGGTTGCAGCCATTCCTCTCACACTGTATAAACGTAACAGGCCTCAGTGCAAGTTCTAATACTCTGAGCTGCTTCAAGCTTTATTTGTGAAGAGCACAGCAGCTTACAAAACACGTAGCTAGCTCGTACAGCTACAAAGTAAAATTTTCAGCTAAGATTACCTTAAAATAACAGGGCTACGTGCAGTGATGCTAGTGTTAGCACGTTACCTTCGACAGGTGGTCATACTGAGTAAACAAGCACACAGTCAGAGGTTGGGCTCTCCGTTTTGCTGTAGGGTCCCTTCATTCCTCGCATATCCGTGTCGATCCGAGTGTAAATCCCGAGGCTAAACGGCCTTTGTACAAGGCACACACACTTCTTAGCAGGGCAAAGCTATGAGCTAGAAAAATCCAGGCAGACAGCCTGTGTCTGTCCAACCAATCAGAGAGCTCCTTACATCCCAAGGTGTGGCTAATTTGCATTGCAACAGGATTTTTAAAATGAGTTGCTAATTAGAATGTTAATCCCTGAGCGAACAGGAAAGGGAAATGGATTTTGAAATGAGGAGTGGAATCATTTTGAAAATCAACTTATGAAATTGGAATTCGAAAATGGTTTTTGAAATTAGAGCAGGGCGATATGAACAAAAATATTTATCACGATATACATTTGAAAATTTGCGATAACGATATAACTGACGATATAATTGACACTAGACAAAATACTTTACAACTCCACAACTTTATTAGTGCAAAAAACCCGATCGATGTATTTTCACTTAAACAAGCAGCTGTTTCTTATGTGCATTAAAGTTATATAAAAAATGTAACAGTGCAAATGCAAATTCCTTGCTGACAGTTTAACCAAAAGGCATTTCCAGTGGAAATTGGCCGACATATCCTCAGCATAACCATGTATAATATCCACAAAACTTAAAAAGAGGGTATACACACACAATACTGTAATATTATGTTGAAGCACAGTACGTATCACTCCGCGAGGCTCCTGCCTGCGATAGCCGTAATGCTCCGACAATCCATCAAGCGGTGCGGGTTCGTAGCTTAGCAAAGTTGTACTAAAACATTTAACAGATTTTCCAGCGCCGTGTACGACATAAAATCGTTTCGAGGTCAGTAAACACAACCAGAATTCATACATTTTTCAGAAAAATCAAAGGATTGATTTTAAGGGTGCCGTATTTTCCAAACAACACGGTAATAACGACGACCCGCTAGCATGCGCTACCAAAAATAGTGCTTTGTTGTGTATCTGACGGACGAAAGCTAAACCAGTTCCACACCACTGAAGTTGCAGCATTTTTAGAAACCAATTCTGATTCATCCGTTTCATTTAACGATCTGCTTTCGCTCTTCTCATTCTGCGTCGCCGCCATGTGCGTATGTAAACATAGGCACTGCGCATGCGCGTTTTACCCATATTCTATCGCGATATTTAATTTTCCTATCATTGCCCAAAATTACACCGGTATTACCGTGAACGGTATGATATAGCCCAGCCCTATTTGAAATTAGTCTTTTAAAGAGCATTTTAAAAATCAGTTTATTAAATTGGAATTCAAAAATGAATTTACAAATGCAGAATTTATTCTACAATTAATTATTTAAGCACAGAATTCTTTATTTCGATGCACGTGGCTCTTGTGGTCCTCCATACATTTCAACCACAAGACATCAAAATAAATGATTCAAGTGTTTGCTGGGAAATAACGATAACAACAGAACTAAATGCAGACTTTGAGGTTAAACAAAGTTAGTGCAAGGTTAAGAGAAAACACCTCAGTAAAGTACAGACCACTCATGAATACATAAAGAAATGAAAGAAGTGTGGTGTGAGCCAACAACAGAAATAAAAACAATGATTTAAAGAAAGTGTTTGTGATTATGTAGCTTCTGTAAAAGACTTGAACCCAGCATGACCTGGACAAGGTGGATAGAGAGCAGGCGGGGACTGAGGAGTCAGTGAACACACCACAGATTCACTGTGAAGCGACCTGTTTAGCACCTCACAGTAAGCAGGAAGATTGTTTTCAAAATAAAGATCACTTTTTGTTATGTCCAAACTTTATTACTACTTTCAAACTTTTATTAAAACTTTATAAGAGCAGAAGTTAAAAACCTGAGACCAACTTGGTATTTACATGAAAACTAATAAAACCTGAGACCCAGATGCTGAATTCATAAATACTGAAACACAAAGAGCAGTAAAGACGCCGCGGACAGGAAACTGACATCACCACAGAACTCCAGCGTCCCCAATAATCAATCATGAAAACAGCTGAGAAATAAAAACATTTAAAGGACACTTAAATCAAAACAAGGCAGCCGATCACCACGGTAACGGCACGGCTGACGTCACATGGGCTTTGTGGTGCTGTTATAAACAGACGTCTCCTCCTTGGACAGTGCTTCGTGGGTGGGGCTTGCGTTGACGGGCCTGTGTGTGCGCCTCTTGCGGGCCCTCAGGAAGCAGTAGGCCAGGATGGCCAGCAGAGACAAGATGGCCACCGACAGGATCACGGCGAGCGTGATGGAACCTGTGGAGGAGGACAGTGAGGTCATGTCCTGTTTGTACTGTAAAACAGTTGAAAGCTGAGATTAAATCTCTCACTTGAGTCGTCGTCTACTTCCTTGTCGAAGCGCTCAAACAAACCTCTGGCGAACACATCGTTCTCTGCAAGGAAAGAAGAAAAAGCAGCAGTGAGTTCCAAAACTCATAAGCGAGTGAGCCGCTCTCTCTTCCTGTTTCCTTATCTGGAAGTCAGCGAGTTTTATGAAGTTCTGCCGGAGTGCTTACATTTCTGTGCTTCAGCACAAACTGTGTCAGGTTAGCGAGAAGACGTCTGAATGACATTGTCACAGAGTCATGTGACTGCAGTGTATGTGAGCAGTTTCTGTGTGTGGAGCTCATCTCATGAGGGAAGGGTCCCAAAGTTTGATTTCTCACAGACAAAAAAATCCAAATTTTTACGTTTGTGTTAGCTGGTAGCCAAGGCAACGCCACCTTCAGCCGGCCAATAGAAGCCGCTCCTGTGCTTAGCGAGACGCTCACTTTCTTTAAGTCAGAGCGCTGCAGTGTGGGTGACGCTCAGGTTTGGTTGATCTTTAATCTGCTGGAAAGCCAGCGCTCTGTTGTGAAGATTAAGTGTTTGTGTGTGCGAATTTGTGTGTACCGCCGACTTCTTTGCAGTACTCGCTGCATGTCTGATCGTCCGGAAAGTTGTTTTCATTCCCGTCACAGCCACCGTAGGTGAACTCGTGACACTTCTTGTCCAGGGGGTCATAGTACCAGCCGGGGAATTTGGCCCGGCACGGACCGGTGCGGGGAGGCTCCGTGCACTGAGCTGAGGGGGGAGGGGTTAATTAGCATGTAGCTTGTTAGCTTTGAGTATTTCTTTAACAAAGAAAATTAAAACAAACCTTTCTTCTTGTTCACATCAATGTCCAGCAGAAGGCTCAAGGTCTGATTCACTGAGGAGGAGGAGGAAGGTCAGCTACACTCAGTGTGTGTGTGTGTGTGTGTGTGTGTGTGTGTTTGCGTTACGTTGGTGGCACTGGCTCTCGTCTGATCCGTCGCTGCACTGCTTCACGTTGTCACACTCCATACTTCTGTCCAGGCAGCAGCCGTTGCCACAGGTTAGCTGATCAGGACCGCATGGCGAGCCGCACACCTCTTAAAACACACGCACGCACGCACACGCACACTGAGCATCCTGGTTGTACTGTGGAGCAGAGATGAAGAAGTGCGCTGTGGGACTGACCTGCAGCGGGCAGAGTAACACTCCTCTGCGATGACACTGTGGACAAAAATACAGAAACAGTGTTACAATAAAGGTGTGTGTCTGTGTTCGTGTGTACGTGTGTACGTGTGTGTACCTGTGACTCCTCTGCAGGCAGACAGACACTCTTGTTCAGACAGAAAGTTGTTCTCGTTTCCTATACAGCCTCCGAACACAAACATCTCACAGACGCCCTTTGTGATGTTGTAACGCCAGCGAGTAAATTTCGCGCGGCACGGCCCAACCTTCACCGGAGCCTGACAGTATGCTGAGGGCGAGGACAGTGTCAGTTACATCACTTCCTGTCAGACTTTTACCTACAGAAATACAGCTGACTGCAGTGCTGAACACACACAGGGTGTGCCACTGTGACAACACTTGCGCCATTTACTGTTTTGCAAAGTCCCATTTTACGGTTTTAAAGCCTGACTCTTGTCAGAGCTGCGATCAATACACACTCAGTGAATCACGTGACCCTGAAATCAGCTGAAAGGAAGATGTCAAATAGAATTACGTCATGTTTCTGCTGTGAGTGTGGGGCGCCCTCTGAGCGTGCATGAGTCAGGTAATCCAGTCTGACCAGTTTAAGAGGAGCGAGAAAACAAACACCATTCCCTCCACCAATTAGCTGATTCTGCTTCTACCACACCGTTTAACTGATCAATAACACAGTGATTCAGCCATCAGCTGATCGATAAAGTGACGATAAGTGAAGACTTCAGAAATCAATAAAGTCAGACTGAGATGAATACAAACTAAACGTCCTCAAAACCTAAAATTGACCAAATTCTCTATTGACTCTGGCACAGGGCTCTGCACATGCTACAGGCTTATTGTTGGAATACATATCCCATGAGCACTCACAGCTGGTCTGTTGTGGGTTAAGAACAAGGACTGTGACCTTGGCATCATCCGATTTGCCGTTGGAGTCGTTGACCGTCAGCTTGAAGACATACGAGCCTGTCTGCAGGTTGGAGAGCTGCACCTGGTCAGGATAATTGGTCTCCTGCAGAAGCCCATTCAGAAATAACAGCATTTAAAAGTGAAATGAGCTAGACTCAGTCACAGCTGAATGCTGCAGAGGGACCCTGAAGAACAATTACATTCACCTGGACACACCTGCACAGACACAAGTCCTTATTTTAACTTCCAAAAACTAAGGCAGAGTGAAAACTGGACAGATTGTGAATGAGATTTGGTGGGCTGGAAGCTGCTCTGCTGAATTTTATGTTCAAAGTAGTGGATACAGTGAACTACCCGTCTGTCTCCAGGTGAAGTCTCCCTGTAACACAGAAGCCCCCACCCCCGTGCTGCAGCACCTGTACCTCTATCATTACACTGCTGTCTCCTCTCTCCAGACTCCAGCGGTAGTCTTTAATTTTGGCGCCGCTCAGCGCCACACTCTCAGTGCCATTGAGCATCACAATCTCTCCAGGCTGAATGGTGACATCACGGCCTGCATTGGCGACGGGCGGATGCTTCTTACCTGGAGACAGAGTGAGGGGGAGCTGAAGTCAGATGGATTCTGAGACAGGGTCAGAGATCACGTGCATAGAGAGGCAGCGCAGCCTGAAATGATAATAATGGATTGCATATATAGCGCTATATATATATGCTTTACAATTCCACTATTCATTCACTCTCACATTCACACACTGGTGGAGGCAAGCTACAGTTGTAGCCACAGCTGCCCTGGGCAGACTGACAGAAGCGAGGCTGCCAATCAAGTGAGGTGGGGGCCGGCCCCGGCCAACACCAGTAGGCGGTAGGTGTCCAAGGACACAACGACCAAGACAGACGGAGCACCGGCGAGGTGTTAGTCCCACAGCTACGATGGAGGCGAGCTGGTCACAGCGTTGTGCCGGTGGCTTCAGCCACAGATAACAGGCGTCTGTGCCGTGGTTATCTGTCAGCGTGGAGGGAACATGTGACATCCTGTAACACTTAATCAGCTGATCACAGCGGTCTGAGAGAACGAAGCTGCAGATCATCTTTAACCCGCTCCTCACACACAGCGGAGGAACACGCCGTCTACGCGACAGCTGCTCTTCAAAAACATTAAACAGAAGCTGTGTCCCAAAACCTAGGCCACATCCTTTGGAGGACCCGGCCTTCGCAGTCTATGTGGGCCGGTGTTCTGGGAATCCATCCTACCTGAAAAAACATCCTACACAATGTTTCTGTGCAGACGCGGTGCATGCGCACAACACCAAACGCCGAATTAACTCCCTTTTCTCTCACCCATCCGGAATACTTCTTAAGGTTATGGTTAGGATTATGGTTAGGGGTAGGGTTAGGTTTAGTCGCAAGTCACCGTCAAATTATAATACGGATAGGACGTTTTGTCAGAGTAGGATAGTTTCTCAGAACACCCGGTCCTGCTCCGACGAACCGACGTGTGTGTTCTGACCTGGCAACCCTGTCGGGCTCCGAGTCTGCCCACCGACCTCCCTGCTGACACACTTGGGCCAACAGCCAATCACCCGCCTCCATCCCTCCTCTTGCCTGCATCTTCATCCCCCTGCACATGCTCAGACCTCTCTCAGCCTCCGAGAGTCCCTCTGATCCTGCTCACTGAGCAGAGCTGACATCACGGAGAGTCAGTAAGCCTGAAAGTACTCACCGTCTTTCTGGGGGGCTGCCAGGTACTTCCGGTACACGGCGTCTCTGACGTAGCTCTTGTACCCGCTCTGGGTCACGAACCTGCACGCGAACCGATTCCTACGCACGCAGTTGAACAGCACGCACGTACGGTTCTCCTCTCCGGGGACGCTCGGCTTCAGCAACGCCAGGTTGCAGTGCACTTGCCCGCAACACGCGCGCTCGCACTCGAGCTCGGAGTAGAAGCTCGCGGTGGCCAATATGACCGCGCCCTGCTTCACCGCGTCCTCCGCGTACAGCACGAAGTCCTCGTGCCCGCGCCGGAACTCGTCCTCACAGTGCGGGTCCACCGCCCCTCCGGACCGCAAGAGCGCGAAAACGAGGAGGAGGATGAGGGGGGAGGAAGAGGA